>NW_025779980.1:0-53031 GCF_021130785.1 Homalodisca vitripennis
AAACTACTAAAAGTTTAAAAATTTAGGCACTGTTTACTTGATCATCTTCAAAAATGTGCTGTTTGCGTTAGAAGACTTATATCTTGAACTATCCTTACGTGTAATAGATTTGTCGAACCCGGAAATATCAATTCTAAGGTCCGGTACGCATTCAAAAAGTGTAATATTTTCAACTTAAGCCAATACAATAATATTAAGTCATCTACAACAGATCATACATCTTTTTAACTTAACCTATAAGTTTTTAAAACTGTTGAACCTGTACTATTCCAACCCGACCTTATGAAGTTTATGAGGCCGGATTTGTTTGCACTCTCCTAAATAGGAGACTTTAATATGATGGACTTCACAACTACATATGCTCTCATATTAGATTTTCTCCTGCCTCCTTGCAGGCCATATACATGTATGACAAAAAACAAATTATTATTAATTTTAAAAATGGATTTTTATGTGTAGCAAAGATGTACCAAGATTTGTTGTTTTTTATTTAGTCATTCATAAAATATTAATCACGTACGGGATTCTATGAACACTCTGTATAATCTGATATATAAGGTGATGTAAAGTATGTAGAGAATAAGAAAAATTTATCTAAAACAAACACTACATGTTTACAAAAAAATATTCATATTTTATTCAATAGGTCAGTAAATTCTTTTGTTATTTATTGTACCATTAAGATTATCTGAGTGACGTTTACAAAAACAATTGCATAAGTAATGGTGGGCCTGTTACCTTGGTATTAGTTATCACCAAACCTTACCCCCTATATGTTTTATTGTGGGGGTGTGGGTATATGAAAATACTTCCACGAAAAGATAATTTGGCGAGTATTACAATAGCAATAAGAATGCCACCATCTAGAAAATGGAATATTAATTACTAGAAGTGCTTGACTAAGAATAACATAATTAGTTGTCTTAGAACATGTGATGAGGATTTGTTGATTTCATTGTTCGATAAAGTCTGATAATAAAGTGAATAAGCGAGAATTTATTTTCCATTACTTAGTCGTTTTATTAAGTTTACTGATAACTGTGCCTTATTAACTGACTGATTGATTCTTACAAAAACAGTATGAACACATACCTGCTAAGATAACAGAATCCCTAAAATAACAAAGATAATACTTTTGTAGGTACATATTTCCTGACGTCTGTCACCATTAGAATAACAGTTTAAACTCAAACTCATGCCATTAGAAAAACAGTTTACTCCCTTCAAATATATTCTGCAAATCTCTAAACCCTACAATCTATTCTAAACGGAAAAATAACGTAACCCAGTGCAATTGGAAGATATTCGCATCCCTATTGTTTTCCATTATGGTTTTAAAATTAAAAAAGTTTTATTTTTGTCAGTAAATCTAAAAAGACTTTATATTTCATGCGTTTTTTAAAATTTTATTATTTTTAATGATACGTGATTTTTATGCCACTTTGTGGCTGGTCAAATGATTTTTTAATACTTAGTTAATAAAAAAGTACAACTATATGGATAACGAGATGAGTAAAATAGTTCCCAAAAATTGGTAAGTATTTTTATTTGTTTGTTTAAAAAAGGAGAGGCCGATACCGGTTTAAGCTTTGTTCTGTCCGTCCCTCATGGGCAACTGGACTGTGCGAGGGATCTTATCAAACAGAATAAAGGGGAGAGTCGATACAGTACGAGGTTGATTGTACTGATAAAAAGTGCAACGGTCACAGGCAGGATTTGAACCTGCGCCATCTCTAACTCAGACCCAAAGTCCAACGACAGACCGCTCGGCCATCGGCACTCCCAAGTAGGATTCGGAGACCATTGCATGAATCACTCAATTCTCGAAGCATACCTAAAATGGATGGTCTATTTCACATAACTGTATTACATTGACAGAGCAAGTTGACATGAGTTGGTAAACGAATCAAAGCCAACTAGTTTACAGGACGATTCTAAAGAAATTGATTGAGTCTGTAGTCCTGTTGCTCAACAATGTTTTTGCACTGATAGGAAACGCAATATTGTTCTTGCTTAATGGATAGTTTGATTCAGTGTTGATATTCGAGTTTATATTTTAGAGGCCTTTAAAATTCCAGAAATAGTTTTTAAATAACGCTTCCAAAATAAAAGGTTTAAATGTATATGTGTGTACTGTTTAAGTTTTCGTAAATTAAATTAAAAGTTGTTAATTAAAATAAATATACTTTTTCAAGGTTTCACGATTTGAGCTTATAAATTATGCCGGAGATGTGATATATATATATATATAATATATATATCCATATAATCAATATCTATATGTGTGAGGTACTCAACGGACTGCTTCGTGATGGCAGTTGGCCCTTCTAGGATATGTTGAGTCTAGGCAAGGACACCAAAAGAAGGTTGCCTAGAAGTAGCCTTAATTCAGTCTGCCAAGCCCAAGATTTTGTAGAAGAAGATCTCGATTAGGACACAGTTCGGCCAAAATTGGTGGGAGTTCATTCTGAGATTCAGCGGCGCAAGCCAGGACAAAAGAATAAGCGCATACAAGCTTTATTTCCTAATCCTAAAGCCATGGTTAGTAGGGGTTTACATTACATTCGAACCTGTAGGAGGCTAGAAATCTTGTTTAAACATTTTTTAAAATTCATAGTTTGTAAGAAAATCACAACGTAGTGGATGTTTGAGTTCAGAAGAGTTAATATATTTCTTGTTTCTGGCATTATAAGGTTTTTATTTTGAGAAACCTTCGCAATAGTACGTTTAATCGAAATATTTTGTGTACACCTTTATATCTATGCGTTATTTCTTATACATCTTTCTTTTCATACTTCGTTTTATATTTATTATTTAAATATTTCCCCCAGAATTTATAATCTGTATTTTATCCTGTAATCTGTATTTGTAATCTGTATACTGTAGAGCTCTTTCCCAGATCCTGATAGTATTATACAATACTACTATAGGTTATTGCAAATGGTGTAGTGTAGTCTAGCGGGTACAGCGGTTATAGCAAGATGATATCGCACTCCTATAAATTTCGAGTCCACTTATTTTGAAAGATATATAGATTGAATATATGTAGTATTTAAATTTAAAGTACTCAAGATATTCAATGCTTTGTTAATGTCAAAATTCTTTTGTTATATTCCTATCCACTTGTATAATATTCCCTTTTACCTTATGTTAATAGTTATGTTACTTCCTCACCGGCTATCTCCTAAAATCGTTTAAAAATTAATACCAGTAATTTTCTCATTATATTTTTATTCTAAATCCTACTTATATCATTAAATTACAGTGGCAGCTTTTTGGCCTGCTCTCCGTCCTCCATTTCTTATATCATATAATTTGTTATGATATTATTTTACGATATGCACTTGTTTTACCAGTTTCTGTATTAAAATAGCATTGTAATACTTAACACCAAAACCAGTTACGTTTTATTGGTATACGCAAGATAATAGTTATTTTTAACATATCAATGAGTAGAAGTAAACACTAGATTGACAACATAACTATTTTAAACTATTCCTTTATCTTACATTAACCATACAACTTCTTAGAAATGGCCTTTGACGAAAGGGATAAGAAATATTGAATATAAGCAAAGATCTTAAGCCCACTACGTGTTGGAAATTTAGTAAAAGTCGTAATGAAAAATACATGTCATATTCAAGGCTGTTATCTGAATCCTAATGTTTCCCGAACCATACAACCGTCCTGTTCTGGCTTCCATTACTTCACATTATCATGCATATTAAACGTCATCAGTTGTATTTCTAAGCTTTAATTTTTTAATTTTTCGAAATTTCTGTGTTCATCTACTTTCAACTTACATGACATTGTTCACATTTTTAGGCAGTTTTATTAAAGAATATGGAAACCTTACACATTCATCTTCGGACATTGTTGCAATATACTATTAGTTGCCTCCATCAAACGAACTTTAACATTAACCTTTCTGTAGCGAGATTTTAGTAATCTGGTATATTTCAGCCAGGAGCTAAATGGCTTTATTTTCAGTAATAGTGCAGTTCTTTTGTTTAGTGTTACATTATATTGTGCGTGCTCCGTCGTGGTTTACTAGTGGGGCCAAGTAAAATTATACGATAAAGAGTTACAAGGCCCTGTTGCCTTTTGTTATAACCGGGTGATGCGAGTGTGCACTTTTCTGGTTTGTAAAGCTGCACCACCCCGCAAGAGAATTCTGGGTGTGGTGAGAGTTATGTCCTAATAATAAAGATTTAATTTATAAAAAATGTGACTTTTTAGAGTAATAAAACCGTTTAGTGATCGTTTCTAATCAATATATACTGTAAAATGCTGTGTCTACAATAGGAGACCAATTGTTTCTAAAAGTCTACGCGTAGCCATCTCCGATCAGAGACACAACCGATGTTGTCACATTTTTGAGGAATTTGGTGTCCGAAATTTATTTTGTTGTTCTCCTCGAGTTAACTCATGATGAAGTTTGTTTGTACATAAAAATCTCAGCATGCTAAATGAGTTCTAATATTTTTTTTACCAATGAGTGTGTAAGAGATGAAACAAAATGTGTAAATAGATACACCTCTCAAACTTTCCCAAATTCGTTTCAAATTACTTTACCATCGATCATTGTTTTATACCATCCAGTAAATTAATTTTGAAGTAGTTATAAGATTTAGTTACGCTTGTAAGGACTTTAAAAAATTTATTTTTATGATGTAAAGGTGGTGTTGTGACATGTCACTTTGTATTAGTTTAATATGAACACGTTGTCGAAAAAAAACTTTGTTTTAAGTGACTTATCATCTGATATTTGTTTTTTTATACTAAAAGAACATTTTTTCAAACATTATTACCTTTTACCTTACCCTACACCAAATTTCAAACCATTTAAAATGCCTATTGATACAAAAAACAATTTTTATAACGAAGTTTAACTATTATTACTATCATAAAAAAACACCTTGTGCATATTATAAGGAAGTATAATAAAGATTGAAACTTTTTCATTTGAGTGATATATTTCTAAAATTAAATCTTCATCAGTGAAAACATATATTTCTTAAATTAAATCTTATCAGTGAAACCGATATTTTACTACACTACTTATTTTCTAGTGTATTTTATTTTTTTTGATATTTATCTGAAAATATGGAAAATAAATTAAATAAATTTCAGTGGAAGAAGAGATCTGTTTATCGATAATATTTAAAAAGTTACATAAATAATGTCAATGGAAAATTAAAATACTTTGTAAAAAAAAAAAGTAAAGAATGTCTTATTTTACCAAGGCGAAGTTAGGGCTAAGAAGCCCTTCTCTAACACTTTAACCTGGTAAATATACGAAATAAAAGAAATAAACGTAAAAGTTTTCAGAAAAACTAATTTGAATAAATATTAATAACAAGATTCAAATTGGTAAAAAATAAAGTATTCCTTCTCTGAAAATGTTTGTGAATAAATAAACCGCCCGGAATAAAGCTTAAAACTTCAACAAGTTGTAAAACAAAAAATGTATGTTTAAAAAACGTTTTGGGCTTTACTGAGCCAATATTCATTAAGAACAGTGGCATACCAATTTTCTCACCACTTCAATACCTCAGAGGTATTAAAAAGATAATCATTAACATACCTTTACGGATTCTAATCAGTAATTGACAGTATCTGTAAGAAATGCAAATATGGTGACATCCCAGTAACCATAACTGAAAATTGGTAAAATGTTATTTTTTAATGAATCCTAGGACACTTAGGCACGTCCTGTAATTTATAGGGACAAGGACAAGGGACTGAATAAACAATGACACCAAGGTAAACAAATATATACGATTCCACCTGCTAATGTAAAGCATAGAATATTCAAATTCAATGATCAGATATACTGACTAACCCGAAAGGTACAAAATTTAAACAACCGTCGGTACAGCATTGGTAGAGTTGGTAATTATTTAAATTAATGTTTATATATACAAGAGCCAAAACTGGGGGTGTTTGATATCAACTAGTAAACTACAAATATTGCAGAAAATATTTTTAAAAAATTTCAAATCAAATCACTTTGTATGTTCCACATACTTAGTATATACAAGAAAAACAAAGCTTATTCGTATGGAAAATTCCCAGCGAGACTACAGGTCAGAGTGCTGGGAAGAGTTCTTTCTTAAATTTACATACCATTACACAAAAGCTATATTAATGTATGGCATTAGTAAAAATTAAATTTCTTTAAGAGGTATAACCTAAATTCTGACAAACTTTGAAAAAGAAAGGATTACAGCTAATACAATTTGTCTAACAAACAAAAATCAGGTCCAACATATGAACATTAATTGCTACATATTGAAAATTGATAGGTGCCAAGTTTTATGAAAAAATTAAATTAATAACCAATAGTTGTACAACAATTCATTAACAGAGCTTTGGACCGGTAATTTAGGTGTAAGGTGATAACAACAGCGCCTCTGCAGCCCGCCATCCAACACGAAGTAACCATGCTGTCACCTTCCGCTTATACACAATGACGCTGTCACTCTCTGCTTCTTTAATTTTGTTACGTAAATTTCGGATACAATATTTGGGCCAGATAAAATTGAATTACTATATATATATATATCGTATGGGGGACAAAGGCAGCTATCCATAAAAAAAAATAAATTAAAAATTACAAATTATTAAAAAGTACGTAAGAAACAAAGTTCTTGAGAAGTCATTGAATTACTAATTTCAGAACAATGAATTAATCTAGGAATGCAATAACCGTGATTAATATTTGAGCCTTGTTGCATAACGATGATGAGTTTTCAGTAAAAATCGTTTCTTTATTTACTTCCTATGAATAATAAACAATGTTTTAATAAAAAGCTGTCATATTAAGCACAGGGAATTCCACAAAAAGTAATAAAGTAGGAAATGTATAACTCTTTTTTTAAATAGTTTTTACTATTTGCTCTCTGTTTGATCGCCAGTGGTTCCAAGATGGCAGCGGAAGCACCACCCCATGCTAGAATTACCGTATTGTATCACCGACTGAACGTAGGCTAAAGTAGACAGTCCTGCACTGAATCCACCGTCAAAACCTGACCAAGCTGTGAAAATGCATATATTAGTTTCCTTACGGCTTTATTTAAATACTGTGCGTGTGGGCCCCAGGAGAGTTTATGATCAATGATAACACCCAAATATTTGTACTGGTCCACACGCTCAATTGCTTCACACCCACACACATTCGACAGCGGATCACCGCAGGAATGCATCCTCAAGGTCCGAAGGCCAGGATCGGCTTGATTTCTTGTAAACGATGGGCAAATATTTAGTTTACTAACATTAACTGTAAGAGAGTTATGGTCAAACCACATTTTTAATTTTGATAAATCCTCCGAAGCCTGTTCCAAAACTTCGTCCCCACGTGCAGCCGGTAGAGACAACAGCCGTGTCATCCGCAAACAAAAAATTTTTTCCATTGACATTTAATTTTTGAGACATTATTGATATAAATCCAAGAAAAGTAGAGGCCCCAAAGTGTTTCCCTTGAACAACACCAAAATTCAACACTAGCATTGTCACTTTTTGATTCCATTTATAGAAACTACCTGAAGCTGAATATGGAAGTAACTCCTAAACCACTCTCATTATTTACAGCTTACACCAACTGCATCTAACTTTGCAATAAGCTTTGCCCTGTCAACAGAATCGAAGGCAGGGCACAAGGATCGGATCTACTCGTTTACCTAACTTCACTTGAACTTTGTAGGTAAGTCTTAAAGCAATGATCACGAGCAGCTTGAAAGATGATCACGATGACATTTTTGAATAGTAAAATAAAACGTCAATAAATAGATTAAAAAGCTTTATTTCAGATATCAATGTCATCTTAAATCATTATGATCTTCTACTCTGGCTGTACAATATACACGCATCCCGACAGCAGCTGTATACTAGCAAATTACAGAGGATTCGGTAACAACATTTACCTTTGCATGATGTAATGCAGCATCAAAATGCTGTGTTTATACCCCAGTGTCAGAATCTTGAGTTACCAGGGTAGTTAATATGTCTTTAATTCCGTCTAGTTACTCTTTTCCACTATCACTTCCGAGGGGGAGATTGGTTTCCAGAGACTTCTGTACATTGCGATATGCTCTGTAGGAATGTTGCTATGATACTTCTAGTAGTTTTGGGGCTTGTAGCTGGCAACTAACTGATTATACAGTTAATGCAGTTCAATTTATTTAATTTGATGCAGAGATAGTGTCACAGCCACTGAAAATATACAATAAGGGAATGGAAGAGAAACTTTACATTAAGTTAGCAAAAATGTTTGTTCTGTCTTGTTCTCTTCCCACAATAACAAAAAGCACATTTGTAGGAGTTTTGATGTCGACATTTTAATTTTAAAGTACGACAAGATTACTATATTTTCCACTACTAAGTTTTTGTTTGAGTTATCCCGATTACAAGTAGTATTGTTTTGATTCAGAAACTCACGGGACCACTACTTTTTTATACCTACTTAGTTGATTTGTTTATTATTAATGCAAGGAGTATATAAATTACAATATACATTTTAATTTGGATTAGATTAATTCTGTTGATACTAAATTAGTTCATGCAATATATATTTTGTATCCATTTTTCAACGGCGCTAGTGGAGTTTTAAAGGATTTTTACGTCTTTTTCTTACAAATATGCACTTACTGTACGAGAACTGTTTTTCATAATAATACCATATTTTTTCTTTATTCATACTGTTTTTAAGGATATCTCCTTTTGAATAACTAATGATAACGCATAACTGCATTTGAATAACTAATGGTAAACTAGAACGTAAAAATTTGGGTTTTATGAAATGTAGATTCACAAAACTGAATACCATCGTTGAAAGTGCTCATAAAAAGAAGCACTCGGCGGAAATTAAAACCTCTTAACTTTGCCTTTTATACCTTAACCTGAGATGCTGATTCCAAGTGAGATATAGAGCACAAGGTAGAAAGAATGCTTTGATTTCTGATTTAAAAGAAAAGTTGTTGTTCGTTTTTCAACCGTTGCTGTATAAGCAGAGTTACTACCGGATTTCTTCTAATACCAGTCTATCTAAAATGAGTCGGAAACGTGAGAGGTGCAGCTTTTTCTATTGAATATTTTGAGATATTTCTTTATAAATTATGTTTTCTTTTTACATTCCAAAAAAATTAGGTATGGTGTTCTCTAATATTTTTTTACATTAACTTAAGCAAAAACCTCTTTTTGTCCTTTAAAGTACGGTGAAAGTATTCAATCAGAACCCAACGATTACTATATATATTACTATATATATATATATATATATATATATATATATATATATATAATATATATATATATATATATATTACTATATATACGTATATATATATATATTTATAACATTATACAACAATTGTTAATCTTTGTACTAAATATACAAGGCATTATAATTGTTAATGACTAAAACCTGCAAGATACTGCAAGATTGGGTTTATATAAAAGGTATAAACAACCAGATTTCCGTCCCAAATATAGTTTATTCGCTTAAATGGAGACTAATCAAATCTAAAAACATCGTTATCGTTGATGAAGATTGTTATCCACAATAAGGGAAAACATCAATATGGTTTTAAATTTAAATAGGATAATAATGTAATTGAATTTTATCGTTTTGTTCGAGACTGTGAGGGCTGCTTCATTTGTTGAATCAAAAAGTGTTTAAAAACTTTCTTGTTACGATGAATTTGTTTTAAACGTGCTGTTTGATATAGAAAACATAGAACTGGTATCAATAAAGAAATTTTTCAATTACTGAGTGGAGCCTATACCGAAGATAGTGTCGTCTTTGGCATAGGTAATTCGTCTGATCTTTAATTTATAGTTTCTCATTTTTGTAGCGTTATTAAATGTGCTTGGGTAAGAGAGGGGAATAGCAGTGCCGATCGTTTTCCCACATATTAGTTTAAAGTAGTTGAACTGGCGAAAAGCATTGTTTTGGCGTGAGGTATAAGAAGAATGGTACGGTGATGCGGGAAAGGGGTAGTTGATGGAGCAAGTAACGTTTCGAGAACAGCCACTTGGATAAGAGTAGCAGCTATTATTATATCAGTATGAGGTTGGATTGAATGGAAGTCTATTAACATATGAATTTTAGCTCAGCCGAAATCTTACACCGCACTAAGACATTCACATTACGCTTTGTGATTATGATTTGTTATTTTAACCCAGTTTGTAATTATGTGTTAGGTTAGTTATTTACCTGAAGAAGAGATCAGATTGCAGATCTCGAAACGTAGTGTTACTGATATTTTGTATCACTGAACGATGGAAAAATGTCCGGATTATTCAGTTTCCTTCATTATACTTAATATACGTATTTATTAAAAAGTGAATTTCAGCATATTTACACTGTTTCTGAATGGACTGAGGTCGTTTTAACAAGTAAGCATAAGTTAAAATAGTAAAAAATCATAATAATAATAATATAAATTAAATACAAAGATAGCATTTTAATTATATATATATACACATATATACCCAGCAGGGGTCTTTTCTGGCTGGTTTATACCTTCAAGGGTAAACCGACACTGGGCACAGCAAAATCCGATGTGTCTAATAAATCTGGGCAAACCTTATAGATGTCCAGAAGTGGCACATCATTAACCGCAAATGTCGAGATTCTTGGGTACAAAGATATTCAGTAGGTCTAGAGTTGTTGGGGTTCTTTCCCTAGGTGTTTAAGTTTTTTGCTAGCCTATTCACAAGGGTGTGCCACCCCTGCCTGCTTTGACTGGAGAGGTAGGTTCAGAGCTGGCTTCCTTTCTTCCGAAAGAATGTGACTTGAGATTAGTGCCCTAAATTATACCGCATGGATCTTGACAGGAGGCGGCCCCTACCCATGCAGAATATCCTGTCACTTCCGGAAGCAAAGGTCTTTTAATAGGACTAGGTGCAATTTCTAAGATTCTTGTCCTTAGAGAAAACATATTTATATTGTTAAATTGTCACATTTCATTATAAGTAGTTAGTTTATGATAAAAAAATATTACATTAACATATTATAAGTTAATATCATATATATATGCTATGTATATTTTGGTAACACGGTGCCGTGAAGACTAAAGTGTTGTTGTCAATAACGTTTCCTCAGAACTATAACAGCGATTTTTCTTCTTTTTAGTGCTGAAAATATTCCTCTTTGATGGGAAGCACCGTTGATCTACTTTGGTTATACAGAAAGGGGCTTATTAAATATACACATATACACTATATCACTCATTATTTTAAAAGTAATACCATTTATCAACTGAATGTTGTGTTGCAAAGGTGTTTTCATTCTTCAAATCGATGAAATCTTAAAATTATTTTAATATGCAAACTACCGAATTCGTAACATGCTTTTTTGAGCGTGAAAATATTTATTTTAACAAAAGATCTCTGAGTATTTTTCGGTTGGAAAAGAGTTTTATTATTTATGTGATAAGCGAACTTATTATTATTTTATTCATACTAATTGAACGGTTTGACTATAGGATAATAACATTTAAGAAAGATTAAAAGCAATTTTCTTTTTCCATTCAGTTTACACGAGACATGCAGGTATATAATTTTAAAGTATTCGTCGGCTCGTGTTTACCAGTCCATGTGTCTGAGTAGTGTTACGCTTTGAAAGGTAGAGAATAGGCCGAATACAAATTTTCAATTTTCAGTGAACTCCTCTACAAGTACTCAGCGTACATGAGCATAAAATTACTATAATTTGTTTTTTTTTGAAATATTAGATTTTACCAATTTTTGAAGCCAGTAAATTAAAATTTGACTTAGGAAATGGTACGTGATATTTTAAACATAGTTGTTAATTAAATGTTCATTATTCTTACAAAAGATATCACAGACGATTACTAACGTTACTAAGTGCTCTATATTTTCAATCGTAAGAAAACATTACAAGATGAGTTACGTCCCTTGGTTTGTAGAAAATAAAAATTTCATTGACTTTATTGACATGTACTACTTAAAAATTGTTTGACGGCTTATATCTAATATTTCAGCTGACCATTGCACGTTGCTGACAGACCCTTTTAATACATTTATGATTCATTAGTGTATGTCAGTAGAGTATGGGAAATCTAAAATACTTATTGATTGCAATAGATCTACACCATACCCGATATCACAGTCTTAAGTCATCCTGATTAACCTATACACACTGCATGCACTTATAAACTTCCGTAACAGTGCGATTGAAATATTTTTCGAATAGGTTGATTGACTCTGTGTTAACTAAAATCTTCCGAGCTCATTGGTGATACCTCACCAACCTTCCTTATAATAACTTCAAATTCTTTAAAATGATTGTAAATATTTATCAAGTGGGTTGAGCGGTTATCGTCCATTGATGACTCCTTGTGGTGGATACGTAGAAGGCGACCATAAGCTAATACGGCTCTTTGAATGAGAGACAGAGTTCATCACAATTATCTTCAGAAGAAGGAATCCAGAACGAAAACAAAATCAAGGTCTGGCGACTGGACGTGTCCTTTGTAGGATAACTTGATGGATCATAGGGGTTATCTCTGCTCCATCTCCAGAAAAGTTTCAGAGCTTCAAATGGATGTGAAGAAGTTTCGACGATGGATGGCGTAGAAGCTGCGATAGGACACGATTACTAAAATCGAAGAGGGTCGACCTGAGTTGCTCCAGGAGTTAGAACTGGACTGGTCTTTCAAGGAGTTGGCCTAAGAACTGGAGTGACTAACCGATCTAAATAAGTGGTCCGTTAGTCTCTAGCCGCGGGTGAGATGCCGGATTGGTTCAACGACCTACAGAGGGAAGGTGACACGGCGAAACCAGCCGAAGGAGTCGCAGGAAAGTCTGAAGACATCGTGGAGGGGTTGGAAGTTGACGGAGGATCATGCCCGAAGCATACACTCTTGGATTTGGACAGGATGTTTCCTATGGACGTCGGTGACGTTCTATCTTTGTCGCCTGGATGGATTATGGTCAGCTCAACCGTGGTCCTCCACATCCTGAAAAAGATGGATGGGTTCAATTACCTCTCTCGGCGACATCCTCGAAAGAAGCTAAGTCAACCTAGAAAAGATTAATGACCCTCCAGAAAGTGAGCAGCCTCAGGTATAAAGCCAATCAGATATAAAGTAGCCAGAAGTAAAAACCTCTTGGAGAATTTACAGATATCTTACATTTTGTTCATTGTTTTGGTTTAAAATACATTGGTTGTAAAACCTATTAGCCATATATATATATATAGTATATATATATATATATATTATATATATATATATATATATAGTTTTTTTGGGTAATACGTAAACTTACACCACGTTTAATTGTGACTTAAATCATTATAGTTTTAAATTTAATGAAAGTTCCTTTATTAGTCTAAATATGTGGAGTTAGTCTTAGCAAAGTCTTAATAATACTGAATCTCAGAAACAAAAATTAAATTAAGTACTTTAAAAACTAAGCTTTGAATTTAAATTATTAAATCTCTAATCTATTAAATATTACAATGGGATTATAAAGGAAGCCCTAACTGAATAAAATATTAGGTTACAACCAATACAGTACATAAATGCTTTGAAAACATTTTGGGTAAAATTGAAAAAGATAATTTTAAGCTATAAATACTTTAATAATAGGAGTTTAGGATTTACTTCTCGCATTTTATTAGGATTTTTATAAAACTTCTGCAAAATGAGATTGTCACTTCCGGGTTTAAAGATTAAAAACTGTGCAAATAGCCAAATATTGCACCAATTTACATCCCTCGGTAAGAACAATTGATATATTGATTTTTTATATCGAGGACTCAATGTATACCATGATAATTATTAATATCAGGGGTTAGATGTGCGTTTATAGTATACTGTAAGACTTTATACGTCCTCAATAATTCATTATAAAATAGTTTTAGGTCGGCATTTATATCTATACACGATTACTTCTGGAAATTAAATAATATTACTAGAAACAGAGGGTATGTATAAATTCAGTACCATTTATTTTAATTACAGATTTTTCAGCAAAGTTTCATACAAACTGTAGAGTGACGTTTTGGCAGCCGTTAAGCTTGAATTCTAAGAATTATATATGTTCTAAGGAGGGAAGAAACAAAGCACCAGTTATGCAATAATTGTGAAAAGTTATTTTATTGTCACATTTTTTAAAACCAGAAGATAAAGTTGATGATGCCAGTTGCCTAAAACTAAAGAATGTTATAACTTTGTTTTGAAAGATCACCATGCCAATAGAATATCTTATCTACCTCATCCAAATGTTCATTATAGACAATGCTCATACGATAGCAATTCCTTATAGACATTCACTTCCTATGAAATGTTTGATATAGATTTACAATTTGAAATAGATTTCGAGTAAAAAAGTAATTTTTATGGTTTTGACGGAGGTACATGTAATTCCTAGAATTATTGAAACAAATTACTAAATACTACTCATAATTTCCTTAGTCAAATACATAGTAAATTAACAAAGAGTTTGTCGTGCGCAAATTATAATCCTGTTTAAAAATTTGTTAGGCTAATAGTCTGATAATAAAGTAATAAGCGAGAATTTATTTTTCCATTACTTAGTCGTTTTATTAAGTTTACTGATAACTGTGCCTTATTAACTGACTGATTGATTCTTACAAAAACAGTATGAAACACATACCTGCTAAGATAACAGAATCTCTAAATAACAAAGATAATAATTTTGTAGGTACATATTTCCTGACGTCTGTCACCATTAGAATAACAGTTTAAACTCAAACTCATGCCATTAGAAAAACAGTTTACTCCCTTCAAATATATTCTGCAAATCTCTAAACCCTACAATCTATTCTAAACGGAAAAATAACGTAACCCAGTGCAATTGGAAGATATTCGCATCCCTATTGTTTTCCATTATGGTTTTAAAATTAAAAAAGTTTTATTTTTGTCAGTAAATCTAAAAAGACTTTATATTTCATGCGTTTTTTAAATTTTATTATTTTTAATGATACGTGATTTTTATGCCACTTTGTGACTGTAGAATTATTGAAACAAATTACTAAATACTACTCATAATTTCCTTAGTCAAATACATAGTAAATTAACAAAGAGTTTGTCGTGCGCAAATTATAATCCTGTTAAAAAATTTGTTAGGCTAGATTTGTAAGATGTACGAGAATTTATAAAATAAGAAAGGCCGATTACTTTTTGTGCTCAGCGTTTTAGGATCATCGACGAATGTAGAAAAGAGCTGCTACATTATTCATAGCGGTTTCCATCCATTACACTACAAAAACATTTTTGTTGCAGTTCAATACCATTGCCATCAGAAAAACGATAATACATAAAAATGAAAATGATAAACAGATTGTTATATGTTTATTCAAAAGGATAAACAGGGAGAAATTCACCACGCAAGACCAGAGAAAACTGACACACTATATAATAGTGTAGTTAGCCTTTATATATATGACAAGTTTCAAATAAAAAAAAATAGACCCATTTTATAATGAAACTATAACTTAATTTATTATGTTGACTGTACACTACTTTCAATTTGATAATTCTAGTATTATTTGAATTTTAACTCGAGGCGTGCAAAAATAAATGTCCTTATGAAATCATCGGATTCAAGGCAGAGCCGAGAAATCGACTTGAAGTGTAATACTATGGAACGGAAGATAAACCAGAAACGACGCTTCAAGGCAGTGCACCTGCCAAGAATTAATGAAGCTTCCCAAGTACAAACTTACTGTAAGATTTTCTCTTGTTTTCCGTCTCATGTTTATTATAAAATCGGCTATCACTTAATAGAATTTTATTACAATCGGCTGTGCACATTTAGAAGTACAACCATAATATATAAATGAATTAGTGAATACATTATTAAACTAGACTTGTGTTTCGTACAATACTTTCTATGAATGCAAATGTTGGAAACCCATGCGCAGTTTTTATGAATTATCCAATAGATTAGATAACTATAAATGAGTAGTTTTAGTAAACTAGTTTTATAAGTATATTATTTATTATTGTATAACAATCAAAGAATTTAAAATTATAAATTATACAAAAAAACTGTAAATGAAATATTCCTTGAAAGGTTTTTGGTTTCCTAAACGTCCAACAGGAGGAATTGAAAGAATGACCTAACTATAAAAAAGAACACTTCAATTATATTTAATGTTAGCTAAGTTACAGTTCAAGTCTAAAAATAAAAACTTAATTAATTTTTTAATTATGGTATCAAGATTAAGTCAGAGGGTGTTGTTTAGGACGCTATACACACACACACACACACACACACACACACACCACACACACACACACACACACACACACACACACACACACACACACACACACACACACACACACACACACACACACACACACACACACACACACACACACACACACACACACACACACACACACACACACACACACACACACACACACACACACACACCACACACACACGCACGCACGCACGCACGCACACACGCACGCACGCACACACGCACGCACGCACGCACGCACGCACGCACATGGATCATGTCTTAGTTAGAAACACAAAAAATTTCAAATTTAGCTGTGATGTTATTCCTGCAAGTATAACTGACCATTGGATATTGGATGTTAAAGTGTCAATTAATATAAACATTACTCAAAAATAATCCTTATACAAATGTTTAAATTATAAAAAGTTGCGTACTCTACTGATACGTACTGATTGGACGCCTGGTTTTGTCAATGATGTTGTCAATGTAAGTTTACATCATTTCTATGATTTGTACAATATATGTTATTATGCTTCTTTCAGTTTAAAAACATTAACTAGTAAAACAGAAAACGTAACCCGAAAACGAAACGAAAACGGATAACTGAGGAAATGGTTAACTTAGTGAATAGGAAGAACTACTTGTATAAATTGTATATTACTAACAAAATGAATATAAATTTAAAATCCCAGTATCATGATATGTCCAAACTAGTAAACAGTAGAATAAAAAATGTAAACTAAACTATTACTCATCGCTAATAGAAAATAATTATGGAAACACTAGATACTACTGGAAAATTGTGAAAAAATATAATGAAATTTACTAAATATAAAGTGTAATGGTAAAGATGAAGAGGTGGCAGGCAATGAGGTTTTTGTTGCTAATTGTTTTAATGCTTATTTTGTTAATGTGACATCCAAGCTAAAACAAGACGCATTTGGCTATGATTTATTTGAAAACAACTTTCACAATAGTTCGGCTGTATTTAAAAACTTTTTTATTTCACAAAACTTAGTTCTTGAGGTTGTGAATAAAATGAAAAATAAAAGAAGCTGTGGTATTGATGGCATTGATATTGTAACAGTAAAGAACAATATTGATATTTTTTTTACCAATTCTGCATCACATTTTTTCTAAGTCGCTTGCTCAAAATGTTTTTCCTGATACATTTAAAATAGCTTGTGTTATACCAATCTTCAAACATGGAAGCACAACCGAATTTTCATCGTATCGCCCTATATACTCAATCAATACTATAGCTAAAATATTTGAAACCTTAATTAAGAATCAGCTTTTGGATTACTTGGTGTCCAGGTCTATATTTTCCCCATATCAGTTTGGATTTCTTCCAAATAAGGGGACTGACTTGGCCATACGAAAACCACATTCAGTGCATAGCAGAATCTGTTGACAAGAATAAATTTACTGCAGCTGTCTACCTTGATTTTCAGAAGGCTTTTGACCTGGTCGAGATAGATTTACTCATGAAAAGATTTGAAACCTATGGTATAGCTGGAAATGCATTGGCTTGGTTAAATTCTTTTTGCAGGAAAAGAAAGCAACTTGTAAAAGTGAACAAATATGTTAGCGATACATTAGAGTTGAGGCACGGAGTGGCTCAGGGCGGTGTTCTAGGACCAATAATGTTGAATTTATTCATAAATGAGATGCTGAAAATTACGAGTAAATTAAACTCTAAGATTTTTGCTTATGCAGATGACACTGCAGTGGTATGCTCTGCATACAATAAAAGTAGGTTAAGATATCTAATTTCAAATGATCTTGAAAAGCTTTCGCAATGGTTGCCAAACAATAAACTCCTAATAAATGTTAGTAAATCAAAATGTATACTCTTTTTTGATAGAAATATGTCTTGTGAATCTCTGCAAAAAGAAAATAAGTTTTATTGTCTTAAACACCAATGTATCTATGGTTGCAACTGTGATGTAATAGAAATAGTGGATAATGTAAAATACTTAGGTTTAACTATTGATAGAGATCTAAAATGGAATGTATTTATAAATACATTAAGCCCTAAACTAAGAAAAATTAATTATGCTATATATCAATATGAGAGGTTTTTTGAAACCCAATCTGCTAAGACAACTATATACCTCTTGGTTTTGAAGGCACTTTGCAGTATGGAATAATCCACTATCGAGGTACCTACGAGTCTATTTTAATACCAATAAAAAATTCACAAAGATTTGCTGTGAGAAATATTTATAATCTAAAGAAATATGATAGAATTTCACATTTATTTAAGAAAGACAACATTTTAACTTTTAATCAACTTTATGTTTATCATTGTTTAAATTACATCCATACATTCTTAGACAGTTTCAACGTTAAAAAGAATGTAGTTCATACAAGATCATCGCATGTAAAGCAAATTTCAATGCCAAACTACACCAAGGTGTTGGCACGAAAGCAATTCACTTACATAGCCATTAAGCATTTCAATGCATTCATAATGAACTATGGTGACAGTCTATTGTATGAATCGAAACCAAAATTTAAGATGAAAAGTAGAGAATATGTCAAAGATCTAAATTCTTAATTATTTTATTTTTATTGTTGTGTCACATTAAATATAGTTTATCTCATAGTTTAAAAATTGTTGTTTTAAGTTTGTTATCAATGTCTGTTGTTAAGCTGTTGTTGAAATGGTTTGTTGGATCTATATTGCTGCATTTGTTATTGTTTTATATATATATATATATATATATATATATATATGTTATATTAAATCCGGTTATTGTTGGAATTATTGATAATAAATATTAACATTATATAATATATTATATACATATACACACATATCAGTAATACATGATTAAATACAAAAATTAATCAACTGTTACAAATATATTAAGTTATTTAACAATAATTCCAACAATAACAGGATTTAATATAAAATATATATAACAATAACAAATGCAGCAATATAGATCCAACAAACAATTTCAACAACAACTGCTTAACAACAGGCATTGATAACAAACTTAAAAACATAACAATTTTTAAACTATGAGATAAACTATATTTAATGTGACACAACAATAAAAAATAAAATAATTAAGAATTTAGATCTTTGACATATTCTCTACTTTTCATCTTAAATTTTGGTTTCGATTCATACAATAGACTGTTACCATAGTTCATTATGAATTTTTGGCAAAAAACTACATCACCTATGAAATGAAAGACCAGAGGTTTATACTTTACCATTGCAATACGGTACATTAATAATTCTGTTTAACTTAAAATATTTAGTTCGTTAACGGATAGTGGTAGTTAGGTGGCTTATATTATTCAGCAGTGTCTATTAGTCACGTTACATCTTGCTTGATTGGGATAAGACATGAAAACGTAATAAAAAGTCATCTTTACCAGTCCTTCAAATTTGAGGGGACATTTAAAGATTATATTGTTGCATAGAAACTAGGAACTTCATATTTGTATATAAATGTACTTGTTTAACACAAAATTAGAACCAAACAAATATAGAGTTTGCCCGAGAGCACAGACAACTAACAAGTCTCACCAAGCTAATTAATTGATTATAATATTTAAGTTTCATTTTCTAAGATGAAACGTGGGTTTTGTAAAATATGAAAAATAATGGGCTGCATTTACTCGTAAATAGGGGAATCAGCCTGTTTGTTTAAGCGAAGTGTTGTAGATAGAGCAGATGAAATGAGAATGTTTATGCATACGGAAAACCGTTTTTCCAAACGCTGAGGCAACACCGAATAAACAAATGTAAACTGAATAATCATGATGCGTATACCGTGACTCGATGCTTTTGAACATTCTTTATACACAACCAAATTACTAAAAAACAATTTTTTTTATCGATGAAATGGATTAAACTACTTTCCATTTAAGGATTTACCAACCCTTACAATGCACATTTCCAATCAATTGTACTTTTAGGACTGTGACACGGTTTTAAAACTAACTGATATATATATATATATATATATAATATGGAAAACTCATAATTCATATATTTAGCCTTAGATAGCCACACACACTTCACGTTGTACAATACATAATATAAGTAGTATACTTAATAAATTTTTTTTACTAGCAGATTGGCGCAATTTATCTGTAACATGGTTGCTCTAATAAATATGTATATTATTAGTTATGCACTGTATCCTCTGGTGGAGATACTCCATGACAAATAATTATAACCAGATTATTTGGTTTGTATCATAAATAATAATATTTAAATGGAGTTTGTGTTCTGCCAAATGAAATTGTAGTCTTGTAATGTTAAAAAAATTTTTTATTTATCTTGTTGCAATCTTCAATTGACAATTAATTTGATGTTTTGTACATTTTTGCATTTCTTAATATAATTTTAGTAAGAGCACATTTCATTATACATTTTCAATAGTTAAAACCATTTTATATTCCTGACTATAGCTTGAATTGTTATATCCAACAAAATGAAATACTTCTTCTTATTATATACTGAACTAAAACACTTACACCTTTTATTTGGTTTCTTGTCCGGGTTCACCGAAAACCCCGTAAACTGGGGTCTTCTTTCAATCCGGACTACTAACTATGTGCCTACAAGGCTAAACTACACAAGATAATGAGCAGAGCTCTCCAGTAGTTTTGTTCTAACATTACAAGACAAGTAACCAACTAGGTTTCCTATTGGTTAGCAAGTTTTAGACCTCTGAACCAATCAAAAAATTCAGTTTTCTTACAATAGAGTACTATTGTTTTAAATGTACAGAACTGAACTTGTCCAATTCAAGCTATTTCAGGGATGCCTTATTTTAACATTATACCAATCTTAGGTTTATATTTATTTATTTTTTTTTTATTAAACTAAGCATATTACATATAAAAATATTTGGTTCAATTTTCCATTTTTTTTTTATTTAACAATGTATTATTGTAACTATTTGCATATACGGTACAAAATCTCTCCCTCAAAAAAAAGGAAAATTTTCCAAAATATTCAAACTTGCCAACATGTCATTTTTTTAAATACATATTTGTTTTACACATAAAAACTCAAAATTCAACTAATTCCTATCTTCAGGCTTAATTCTTAAAGTAAATAATCCCTTTATATCTTAATCTATTTGAAGATATATAAACTAAAACTTTATTTTATTAAATCATTAAAAGTTCAATTCATCATTCCTTCTACCTGTCCCATGACACTGAGGTACGGGCCCGGTACCAGTAATGTTAGGGGCTAGTGAGAGTAGGAACCAGCCACATGCGGCTGAGGTGCGGGCCGGGCCAGGGCGCGCGACAACAGTCAACAATGACAACAATGTCCGTGCCACTACCGGAACCGCCGCCGTGCAGCAACAGAGGTTTGAACTGCGGATACAACTCAGCTCCACAGCACATTCACTACAACTTAAATAGAGTCATTAATCACTGTCAACCTTATCTATTGCACGTTATTTCAATGATGTTTATAGATATTCTGTTATCATCATTATAAAATAACCTAATGGCATTACAATGTCATTACATCATTATCATTCTAATGATTTCCTGCAATGATGTCTTTCTAATTAATTTCTTATCGTTTTGTAAGTGTACTTTTATCTTAGTCTATTATGTACATTTTGTTTGAATTACTGGATTTATTTTTAAGCAGGTTAAAACCTTACCAAAACTAGAAAATATCCTGAAAGCTTTCAGTTCAGTTGAGTGCGTTCCGTGGAAGTAGTCGTATCAAAAAGTTTGTTTCGTGATACCGTGATTCAAATTACGTAAAAGTTCAGTGTGTAGTCGCGGCGCATGTTGTTTTGTCTCGTCAGTGTTAGTGTTTCGGTTACAAGGAAAGCTTTCAAGTGTAGATTTCCAAATTTTGAATTTATTTTACATCCAGTGAGTCAAACATATTTAATACACTTTAAACATATTAAATTCAGTATTATGAATTCTATTAACTTCAAGTATTTACATTTACAACTGTTTAATGCCTTGTATTTACAATAATTATTTTATGCAGTATATTTTACAACTTAACTATTTAAGTTAATACTTAACTAAATTCAGCAATCTACAATATTCTATGCTGGTTTTAACTGGCTAATATGTGCTCTTTTCACAATATGTGGTTCACCAATTTTTTGAATAAGTACAACAACAGGATTTAAGAAATATATTATAGAGTAAATGCCAGTGTACCTTAAACCAAGCTTATTTTGAAACTTATTTGCTTTATTACTGAGAAAATGAGTTTTTAAAAATACCTTTGATCCTAATTTAAATGGGTGTTTGACCTTTTCCTCTGAATATCTCACTCTTCCTCTATTGTGTTCTACAGATTTCTTTACATTCTTTATTGCATTTTTAATTTTTATACTAATTTCTTGAGGTGTTACCTTATTGTCTATCAGGTCATTTATTCGCCATAAATTACTTAAAGCATGGTTAGGACTATGATTAAACATAAGCTTAAATGGAGTACTATTTATACTTTCATTTAAAGCTGTGTTCAAACTCATTTGTAAATAATTTAAATCTTTGTTCCACATATCTTGCTTATCATGATAAAATGCTTGTAACATGCTTTTTAAATTTCTAAGGTATCTCTCAGATCTATTCCCTGATGGTTTGTAAGGAACTAACTTATGATGTTCAATACCATACTTAAAACAAAAACTGCTTAAACTCTTCACTTTTAAAACAACTGCCATTATCTGACACAAGTACTTGACAAGTTGAAAAATTATTAAAAACAATTTCCTCTAATTTTCTTATGACAGATATACTCTTACAATTTCTTAAAGGTATTAACCAACAGTATCTTGTCATATCATCAACCACAATTAAAATATTATTATAACCATCTTTAGTTCTAACTAAGCTACCAAATATATCAATATATATTCTTTCCAAGGCTTGTTTGGCATGAGTAGCGATTAATTGGCCCTCGTATATACGTTGAGCAGGCTTAGACATTTTACATAAAGCACAGTTCTTAATTTTATTCTTAATTTCATTAACTAAGTTTGGCCTGTAAAAATGTTCTGTGACTTTTGCAATGGTTCTTTTTATACCTGGATGACCTCCAAGAACACTTGAGTGATAATAATTAAAAATCATTTCAAATCAACATTTTTGGCAAATAAATTTTACCCTTATTTCTATCACTTATTCTAAACATAAGTACACCTTTATTTAAATAAAACTTATCACTATTTTCTTTTCTCTCTATACTTTTAACAATATCTTGAATTTCTACATCATTTTTCTGGTGTTGTACAATTTTAGTGAACGCTAATGGGAAATCTTTTATAACATTTAATTGAATAACATCAATTTTGTCATCTTTAACTACCTTCTTATTTACACATCTATGTTTCTTGTATTGCTTATTTTTCTTATTACTATTATCTGTACTAATTTTATTCTTATTATTAGCTTCATCTAGAACAATTTCATGCATCCTTGATAAACAATCAGCCACCTTGTTGTCACTTCCTTTCACATGCTGTACTATAAATGGCAAGCTTAATATTCTTTCTACCCACCTACCTAACCTACCAAGCTTTCTAAAATGACCTAATACCCAAGAAAGTGCGCTGTTGTCAGTAATTAATAAAAAAGGCTGAATTTCTAGGTAAGAATGAAACTTTTCCATGCTTAAAATGACAGACAGTGCTTCCTTCTCATATACTGACATACATTTCTCTGCGTCTGTGAATTTCTTTGAATAGTAAGCTATTGGTAACCTATCTCCATTAAATTCCTGAAGTAAGGTACTTCCTAAACCAATCTCGCTTGCGTCACACATAAGTATAAATGGTTTATTAAAATCAGCTATCCTGAGCACTGGGGGGTTACTTATACATGATTTTAGCTTCACAAAACTGTCATTACACTCAACTGTCCAATTAAATTTTACTTTCTTTTTTCTGAGTTCATTTAATGGACTAGCTATTTTAGCATAATCTTTTATGTATTTAGAAAAATATGATACCATTCCTATAAATCGACTGACTTGTTTAACATTCTTTGGAGGTTCAAATTCCCTAATTGCAACTGTTCTTTCAGGGTCTATTTTTATTTGATTTTTACTTATTTTATGGCCTAAAAAGCTCACTTCCTTATAGGCAAACTTCACTTTACTGGGATTGACTGTTAGATTGTGATCACTTAATCTTTTAATGACTTCTTTTAAATGAATAATGTGCTCTTCCAAACTTTTAGAAAATACTATTAGGTCATCTACAAAATTCATACAATACTGAAATTTTATACCATGAAGGACTCTATCAAGATATGAGCTTAATAAGCCAGAACCACAATGCAGGCCGTAAGGTACCCTATTCCACTCGTAGCTCGAAAATGGAGTAGAGAAAGCTGTTAAGTGTTTACAATTTTCTTTAATCTTTATTTGATAAAAGGAATTACATAGATCCAAAACTGTAAAATAACAAGCTCCTTCCAAGTAATGATAACTTTGATGTAAATCACCAATAGGATAGTTAACCTTTTCGAGCTTTGAGTTCAACTTAGAGTAATTTATGACCATGCGAAATTTATCACTGTTTGGTTTACCAACTAAAAAGGTAGGACTAGAGTAGCTCGATAAACTAGGTCTAATAATATTTTGTCTTAATAAGTCATCTATGATTTCCTTCATAATTTTCATTTTTGGAGGGCTTAATGGGTAAGGTCTAATGTTTACAGGCTCTTTATCTTTAAGTTTGATTTCATACTCAAAGTCTATTGCTTCCCCTATTTCAGCGGTAAATACATTAGGGTAGGCATTGACTAGCTTACAAATTTCATTTCTAGCCTTAAAACAACCAATCTGGATATTTTCATTTACATTATTACTCATAACATTAATGTTGTTAACAAGGCCAATATTTACACTTTTATTAAATTTAAAATAACATTCATCGTTGTTCAAATCTATAAACTAATCCAACATCTCTCATAAAGTTTGCTCCTAATATCATATTCCAAGCAACATTTTTCCCAATCATAAATTTAACATACCAACTAAACTTTCTAATTTTAATTTTAACAATGCAACTACCAATAAGCTCAATTTTATCATTTGTAGCAGTTAAACATTCCCTGTCAGAAGGATACACCTTTTTTACAAGTTTTTCCTTAACTAACATATTTAGCATGGTCTCGTTAATTAAATTAATGCTACTCCCTGTGTCAATAAGGACATTTTTCTTTTAAATTTTTACTAAATTCAACTTCTACACTAGGTAAAGTACAACTTTTATTTTGATACTTAAACCAGTTTTTACTATTTTCATTGTTTAACTTCCTTTTTACTTTATACATTTGCTTTTTAAATTGTTTTCTTTCATCTATGGCTTTATCTATAAATAAATGTACATAACCTCGCTTTTTATACATACTGTTTTTCAAAGTACTAAATTTATTACTGTTATACATCCATTTACTATTTACAAGTTTACTGTTTATTTGGGAGAGGCTTCCCGAGGGGTTGTAAAACCTCTCCCTTGATTCAAGTTTTTTTGTTCAAAATTTCTTAGATTATTTCTAGGTCTGTAACAATTTTTTTGCAATATGACCTACACGATTACAATTAAAGCATTTCTTAACTTCCTGAATATTACTGACAAATTTTGGCTTAACATTAAAGTTTTTAACATTCACATTTCTTCTTTGGTGATCTGCATATGCCACATTTTGAGCTTGTATACATAACCTATCAAGGTCCTCAAAAGTTTTTGGATTCTTCATGAATACTAACCTAGCTCTATCGTCCTGATTTATTCCAAGCTTAATAATTTCCACTAGTTCTTCCTCACTGTAGTTGCAATTTAAAATATTTGAGTTTTCCCTAACCTCAGTTATATAAACAGAAAGGGGTTCCCCTGGTTTTTGTTGTCTAGTTACCAGTTCCCTTTTCAAATTTTCTTTTAAGCCCAGTGGTACAAAATAATGTAACAATTCACTATGTAACTCCTGAATGTCTTTTTTGTCCGATTTACACTCCATTATTTTGGAAAGTAGAGGTCCGGTCACATAACCCAAGCACAGTTCTATAACTTCTGTATCCAATAAATGTGTTTCGTTCTTTAATTTTAATAAGTTTTTTATGAACTCAAGTAATTCACTAATATTTAAACCATTCGTAATTTTAAAGTTTTTTAAGTGTTTCTCAACCGGGTTAGGAAGTTTTGAAAATATTGATGTATTAGTAACTTCATCATTACCACACTCTCCCTCTTTTCTATAAGTTAAGCCAGCTATTGGGGTTTTATCACTACTTTTACTTGCACTGAAAGTTAGTTTATTTTCAAACACATCACTTAAGTCTTCTTCCTCCATATTTGTCTCACTTAACCTTCTAACTATATCTTCTTTTAGCTTACTGTCAACTTCGAGGGTTTTAAATTTTGTTTCAGCTAAACCTAGTTTTTCCATATATTTATGTAACTCTTCCTCTTTAGTACTATCCAATTTAAATTTTAGCAAATTTTTTATTCTAATTTGTAAATGATTTAATTTTTGTTCGAAACCTAACAATGTCAATAGTTGATTTACTTATTAATATTTCTTCCACTGAACTCTCAATGCTTGATACTTTCACTTTTATTATTTCAAATTCCTCAGCAATTTTAAGTTTATTTTGTAGGTTTAAAAAGTTCGGCTGGACATTTAATTTTATCACACTTCTTAGCCTTTTTCTCAAATCTGTTACTTTATCTGTCTTATCTGTATTTACATTCCTTAACATTAATTTCATAAACTAGTTCTTCTTTGGTGAGAAGATCAACTTTGAGTGCCATTTTTAAAACTTTACAAGTACTGTAATCAATGAAACTAATTAAACTGTTCACTTTTCCAAACTTTTACACTTTACTTTGCAGATACACAACTCCATGTTCTTTTTTATATAATTTACTTAATAAATTTTTTTACTAGCAGAGTTGCGCAATTTATCTGTAACATGGTTGCTCTAATAAATATGTATATTATTAGTTATGCACTGTATCCTCTGGTGGAGATACTCCATGACAAATAATTATAACCAGATTATTTGGTTTGTATCATAAATAATAATATTTAAATGGAGTTTGTGTTCTGCCAAATGAAATTGTAGTCTTGTAATGTTAAAAAAATTTTTTATTTATCTTGTTGCAATCTTCAATTGACAATTAATTTGATGTTTTGTACATTTTTGCATTTCTTAATATAATTTTAGTAAGAGCACATTTCATTATACATTTTCAATAGTTAAACCATTTTATATTCCTGACTATAGCTTGAATTGTTATATCCAACAAAATGAAATACTTCTTCTTATTATATACTGAACTAAAACACTTACACCTTTTATTTGGTTTCTTGTCCGGTTCACCGAAAACCCCGTAAACTGGGGTCTTCTTTCAATCCGGACTACTAACTATGTGCCTACAAGGCTAAACTACACAAGATAATGAGCAGAGCTCTCCAGTAGTTTTGTTCTAACATTACAAGACAAGTAACCAACTAGGTTTCCTATTGGTTAGCAAGTTTTAGACCTCTGAACCAATCAAAAAATTCAGTTTCTTACAATAGAGTACTATTGTTTTAAATGTACAGAACTGAACTTGTCCAATTCAAGCTATTTCAGGGATGCCTTATTTTAACATTATACCAATCTTAGGTTTTATTTATTTTTTTTTTATTAAACTAAGCATATTACATATAAAAATATTTGGTTCAATTTTCCATTTTTTTTTTATTTAACAATGTATTATTGTAACTATTTGCATATACGGTACATATTTAATGTTCTCCATCAATACAGCTAGCGTTGCTATCGGGTTTTCATCCGTTAGTAATAATATATTATCAATTTAAGAGATGATATAGTACGCCACTAACGCATTGATGACTCAAAATACATTAGTAATACACGAGTTGGGAACTAGAACTTCAGTAAATTATCCACCAAATAGGTAAAAGTAAAGTGCACAATACGTGTATTAAGTTTACCAAAAATGAGGTTTAATATAATTAAATCAAATTAAGTTTGTTTTCATATTATAAATAATTAAATGCATGTAAATAAATTGGTAAAGTGATTGAATATGTATGGAACTTTTCATAGGCTTCCAGCCATTGTCTACGTAAGTCACCTTGAAAGCTCCATCGATAAAGCTAGCCGTTCTATCAGGTGAACATCTAAACGCCCTTCATTAGAATTATTTCATTAAGGCCAAATTCGTCATAATCCACCAACACCGGATCCCAGTTTTAGGTTATAATGTTGGCGCAGTAGAAGAGTGCACAAGACTCTCCTACACCACCAGTAACTATGATCCTTATATTGAGACATTATACCAATTATTTCAAGATTATAGCTGTCTCGAGCAGTTCTGGATTCACCTAAACAGTAACATGTTAACTCCTGAGTTTAAAAGAACAACACCTTCTGTGGTAATAAAATCCTTCGTAAAGTAAATATGTACGTTTATTGGATTGTGTTATTAGCTTTCATATTGTAATACAATGACAACACCATACCACTGCACAATACAGACTAACCGCACAACACATACTACATAAAGCTAAATAAAGTCTCTGAAAACTTGTATAAAATCAATCGGCAATTGACGCATCTGACACTAAAAATAGGAAAACTAAAAGTGTTTGAGGGGGCTACTCTTACATCAAGTACCAACAAGTTCAAGCTTGACACTTAAGAGATTAAAATATGTGGAAACAGCAATAAGGCCAACATGGCAATAAGACTGAGCTAGTTGGAATTTCCAAAATTCTACCACGACCATAAATATATTGGAACCGTAACATGAAAGACGGGTCAACAGGGTAAGGATATTGAACTGCCTAAAATCTTGTCTGCACAAAGCTGAGATCAGCTTACCCACTGAAACTATCATTTAATTCTAAAGCACGGGAATGACTCACCGGTCTAAAAACACGTGCCACAAGTGAAATACTGATTTTCGTCACTTGACGGAGAACGTGGTGCCCGTGGTCGATAAATGGATAAAACAAGGCAACTAACTGTTTATGCTTAGTTCTATTTTTAGTTATACGTGTTACGGAATAAAATGTTTAATACTTTGATCTTTTATATATTATTTATATCTGGTATAATTTCTTCTGTTTTCCTTGAACACACACACACACACACACTCACACACACACACACACACACACACACACACACACACACACACACACACACACACACACACACACACACACACACACACACACACGCACGCACGCACGCACGCACGCACGCACGCACGCACGCACGCACGCACGCACGCACGCACGCACGCACGCACGCACGCACGCACGCACGCACGCACGCACGCACGCACGCACGCACGCACGCACGCACGCACGCACGCACGCACGCACGCACGCACGCACGCACGCACGCACGCACGCACGCACGCACGCACGCACGCACACACACACACACACACACACACACACACACACACACACACACACACACACACACACACACACACACACACACACACACACACACACACACACACACACACACACACACACACACACACACACACACACACACACACACACACACACACACAGCTAAAAGCTAAAGGACTCAGGACCGAGTATCCTAACAAAAAGAAGGAAGAAGCACAAGAGCCCCTACCGAACCCTCCAAGGAGAAGAAGACAGCCTGGGAAAAAGTGCTATCAGGAAAGGAAAAGAGGAAGCAGTTCAAGGAGCAAAACCTGAAGCAACCTCCAAAGGGGACCCGACCTGAACCCAAGCGAAAAAAAACCACGTAAATGGGTCAGATCGGATGCTCTTATCATCCGACCAGCGGAGAAGGACAAGTACGCTGAAATTCTGCGTCGCATTAAGCAGGACGTCCCAGAAGACCAGGTACGCAATACGGTCGAGAAGATCGACAAGACCACGACTGGAGACATGCGGATTACGCTCTCGAGGAAAACCACTGACAAAGGCCAAACCTTACAGAAGGCCATCGCGGACATCCTCCAAGCAGACGCCAAAGTAATCTGCAAAGGGCCACAGGAAGTTCTCGAAATCCGAGACCTTGACGATGTCACAACCAAGGGGGACATTCAGACTGCCCTGAAAAAAGGAACTGGAGAAGACTGTGAGATACCACAGGAGGCGATCAAGATCCGTAAAGCCTACAGAGGCACACAGACTGCTACAGTGACTTTACCAGCAGAAGTAGCTCAAAAACTGCTAGGTAGAAATGGCAAAATAAGGATCGGCCTGGGTCACTTGCCGAATATATGGGTCGGCTGGCCAAGGACTTGAAGCAACACCATCCAGTGCCGATAGCCGGGGACTTCAACTCCTGGGCAATGGACTGGGGCAGCAAGTACACCAACGCTCGAGGAAAAGTACTGCTAGAGGCCTTCAATGAACTCGATGTAGTCTTGCTCAATAGTGGTGACACGCCAACCTACACTAAAGGCGACGCGAGTTCCATCGTGGATATTACCTTCGTCAGCAACAGCCTCGCCAGAGGTAACTGCAGCTGGAAGGTGATGGACATATACACTGCTAGTGATCACAGTGCGATACTCTGGGAAATATCAAATCACCAGAACCCCAAGAGACCTTACAAGCAATCTAACATCGCTGGGTGGAAGGTAAAGTCCTTTGACCCTAGTGCATTGCTGATAGCCTTTGATAGTGACCCGATCACCCCTGGATGCGTGGAAGAAATGACCAAGGGCCTGATGAAGAAAGTGACCCAGGCCTGCGATGCTTGTATGCCCCGGAAGCGTGGCATGAACCGACGACTTTCAGTCGTCATCTGCGCTCTTCGTACAGAGTGTCTCAGGAGAAGAAGAACATCTCAGCGTGGCTCCCGGCGACCTAACTCTGCAGAGCTGGTGGCAGAGTACAAAAAGGCCCGTCGGGAACTGAACAAAGCCATTAAATATAGCAAAAGATGCTGCTGGAAGGAGCTCGTCGAAGAAGTAGAAAGGAACCCATGGGGCAGACCATACAAGGTGGTCATGACACACCTGAAAAGCCAGCCGATGCCATCACCTACGTGCCCACAGCTCCTGGAGAAGATTGTCTCTGCGCTGTTTCCTCGACAACCAGTATTCACCTACCAGTCAGAGCAGCTCAACCCTGAAGACATCCCATTTGTCACGGAGGAAGAACTGATGGAGGCCTGTAATCGTGTAGGGAACAATAAAGCACCGGGATTAGACGGAATTCCTAATATTGCCTTTAAACCATCATAAAGGCAGTACCGTCATTGTTCCTAGTCGTTTACAACGCATGCCTCAAAGAAGGGATCTTTCCCCGAAAGTGGAAGCAGCAACGGCTAGTCCTCCTTCTTAAAGGGAAAAAACCACCAGAAGAACCATCATCTTACCGTCCACTCTGCATGCTAGATACGGCCGGAAAGATATTTGAGCGCATAATACATCAAAGAATAGAAGCAGTCGTCGACCCACTCTTGGCAGACAATCAGTATGGATTCCGGAAGGGACGATCAACCCTGGACGCGATCAATCTGGTTGTGAATACGGCCAGGGAGGCAATCGCAGGAACCAGATGGAAGGGTGGTACGAAGGAGTATTGTATGGTGGCTGCATTAGACATCAGAAACGCCTTCATCTCCGCCAACTGGGACTGCATAATGCAAGCTCTCTATGAGAAAAAAGTGCCAGAATATCTGCGTAGGATAGTGGCTAACTACTTCATAGATAGAGTCTTGAAATATGACACGAAGATCGGCCCAAGAGAGCACGATATGACCGGAGGCGTACCACAGGGCTCTGTTCTTGGTCCACTGCTGTGGAATATCATGTAAGACGGGCTCCTGAGAATAAACATTCCGAGACACGCCAAACTCATAGCGTATGCGGACGATGTAGCCGTTGTAATCGTCGCCAAACACCTCGACGATATTCGCCACTTGTTTGACATCACTTTCGACCGGGTTAACCAGTGGATGGACTCAATGAACCTTCAACTGGCCAAACAGAAGACCGAGGCGGTGCTTATTACTAGCAGAAAAATTAGAGACCATTAGACTGAAAGTCGGAGAACAAGAAATCACGTCACAACCTTATATCCGATATTTGGGGGTGATGCTTGATGCCCGACTCAATTTCAAGCAGCAGGTGGAACATGTTAGTGCTAAAGCGTCAGTTGTGAGAGCTAGTCTCGCACGATTGATGCCTAACGTCGGAGGTCCGAAGCAGAGCATGAGGCTATTATTGTCATCAGTGGTCACATCGGTGCTCACTTACGGGATATCCATATGGGCCGACGCACTAGAGTTACAAGGAAGCATGGAGAAAAGCTGGACCAATATATCGTCTGAGTGCCTTAAGAGTAGCCAGTGCGTTTCGCACTACATCCGAAGAAGCAGTGTGTGTCATTTCCGGAACTCTACCCCTTAAAGTTCTAGCTGAGGAAAGACGGGCCCTTTATCATCGAAAGAGGTCAGCTACATTGAGTGCTGAGGAACTCAGGACAGAGGAACGACAGCGCAACATCGCACGATGGCAAACACAGTGGGATGCTGCAGTCAAGGGAAAATGGACTCACCGTCTCATACCAAGGTTAGATGCTTGGCTGAACCGAAACCACGGGGACGTCAACTACTACCTGACACAGATGATCACAGGACATGGCTGTTTCCGAGCATATCTCTATCGCTACAAACACGATAACTCTCCGGAATGCCCGTCCTGTCAAGGAGTTCTGGAAGACGCGGAGCATGTGTTTTTCGTATGCCCCCGCTTTAACTCGAAGCGTACTGACTTGAAGGCTGTCCTTCAACAGAATATCTAACCAGAGTCCATAGTTGACGCGATATTGTCGTCAAAAACAGCATGGGACGCGACCAGCACTTATGTCTCAGAAGTGCTGCAATACCTCCGTGCCTTAGAGAGAGAACGTGCTAAAAACAATAGCACCACTGACTAGAAGCAGAGAAGCAATTAATTAAATAACTAGAAGGAAGAGCGAAAGCTAAATTCTCTCCCCACGAAGTAATGCGTGACGGCGGTACCGTGGGGATCCGGAGGCCGGAGAGAGCGAGGCCGGTTTTTTGTTTAGTGAGTAAAAGTCTCATACTTGCCGACCGTTTATCAATTTCGACGGCGGCGTCATTTGATGATTTTTCTCTCCTTCTTCGCTTAAAAATAACACACAAGCATTTATATGCTTGGTAACCGAATCTGGAAAAAAATAAAAATATAAAAGAACAAATATCGAAATTCTGTTTGATTAAAACCTGTGATGACGGTTCGCTTTTTCATCCAATCGCAGATACAATCAATTCAATCCTTTCAGGACTTGTAGCTTAACGAACTGTGATTAAAATGTGTTCTCATTTTCTACATACAGACAGCATCAGCTGATTCACCGCAGATTTATCACTGCAATGTTTCTCTTGAAAACGTAATAATGAAATTAAATTACGTAAGTAGGCAGTAGTTACATAGTCATAAATTTTAACGCTTTTTTGATCTAGTAATATTTGACATCAATTTCATAAACTTAAAACTAAGAATAATATAAACATATAATATAAAAATTGTATTAAATAAAAAAAGTTTTACACATTTGTTCTAGGATATGAAAGTAAATGTACAATTTAAATTTCAACTATTTCCGCTTCACCTATTATTGTTTTCCGCAGGAAACAGCATTTGTAAATGGAGTGCCTCAGGGTTACACCCTTACAATGACGGTAGAGTGAAGTCCACAATTGGCCACCTGCTAACCCTCTGGACGTGTGGATAGTAGTCTCTGAAACATATCACATAATTACATAAGTTTTGCTTTATGTATTATATAAAAAAGGTACAGCATATGCCTTTAAAATCTTTACACCATTTGATTAGGTAAAATTAATATATAAAAACGTTTTAGCTACAGCGCGATATTCACCGCTGTTTTTGCTCTAGCCGAGAGTAGACTTAGTATTAATCTTAATTTTAACCCATCATTAGGAAGGTTAACAGGCAATCCAGTTAATACAAGTAAGATGGTTACGACCAAGACAACTAGTGACGTCACGTCGCACAGTGCAGCCAACAACTGTAAAGGTACACGAAAGTCGCTATCAAATTTTAACCCATCATTAGGAAGGTTAACAGGCAATCCAGTTAATACAAGTAAGATGGTTACGACCCAAAGGACAACTAGTGACGTCACGTCGCACAGTGCAGCCAACAACTGTAAAGCTACACGAAAGTCGCTATCAAATTTTAACCCATCATTAGGAAGGTTAACAGGCAATCCAGTTAATACAAGTAAGATGGTTACGACCAAGACAACTAGTGACGTCACGTCGCACAGTGCCGTCAACAACTGTTAATCTATACGAAAGTCGCTATCAAATTTATGGGTTATAGGCTCAATATTCAGTGCAAGTTTTACCTAGACAAATCGGAGTCAACAGTGATTTTAATTTAAACTACCTAGCAAGTACCTCGTGAGTGATCTAAGTCTATTTATTGCTTCAAGGGCATTACTTTTGATCTTATTAAACAAGTAAAAATAAAAATAAATTTTAATATACAATGACAGAAAATTACTTTGCAATGAGGTAATTTTAGTTCTTATTAGACTTTCTATTGTTTGATTTCCTTTTTATTTTTATGTTACACTTACATTTGGCCATCGATACTTCACTATTCTAACTGTGATTTCTTAAATACCAGTATAATATTATTAAACTGACAGCTGATGCCTACGTAAAGAAATATAAAAACACAATAAACAAGAAAACATAAGATTTGAACTATATAAACTAGCCAAGGTCTGGTCAGGAAACAGAAAGAATAATGAAGCATAATTTCAATTAAAAATGGAGTGTATTTTATGGCTGTATATTTTGTAATGAATTTACATCAAACAACTTCATCGTACAAGTTGAAAACTATGAAAAAAATCCAAACGACAGGTTTATTACTTTTTATGTTAAATCATTACAAAATAAGTTTTCTGGAGGACATTTCCTCTTTGTGTTGCCGACTGAAACGGATACAATATCTTCAACCAGTTGTGAGTAAAATTAGAGTACACTATTATGCAACATGTGTTTGTACATATCTATCAAAAGGCTACTCTATATTAAATCAGTCTCACTAGTCGTAACCTTTAGTTTTTATGTCATTAATTTTAGCACATGTTGAGGATAAAAGAGTCGCGCGTCTTGGTATCTACGTTGTATTTGCCTGTAGGCTGACGGCTCAATACATATCATTGCATTATATAAGTGTTAAGCTCTTGTGCTAAATTCAATTTTCGTTAAAACTATGCTTTGTGAAGGTATTAATTCCAACTTTGGAGAATAAACATGCAATATCATGGTTAAATAGATACCTATTTCAGACTATCCTACTTTCTCCCGCCTTTTTCACGCATTTTCGCCAAGGAAAATAAATAATATTCCCTACACTTTAGAATGAGAGTAGTAGTAATTAAGCTACTCGGAAATTAAGTATTAAAGAAAGCTGAAAGAATGTGATAAAGTATTCTTGCGCTGGTTGTGTCCATGTACCGTTTCGGTCAGGTTGGTCGCAGAGTTTCCTGTCAGTTAATTATCATTAGTATAGGGACAATTTAGTTTACTCGTATAAATAGTATGTTTCATCATAACTTTTGAATAAAATAAATTTTCCTAGTCGTTTAATACATCGTCCATGAAGTTTGGTTATGCTGTATTTTACTTATAGAGTAATGCTGTTAATATACAATTATAGTAATACAAACATGTAGGCGTAACTTCACAGACATGATAGGCAAATGTACTTAACAATTAAAAAGATTGCTTGCTCCTGGAAAGTAAGTTAAAGTGAAGGTTCTCTATATAGGCTAAACATGTATGTGTCTATAAAGTTTAAACATAAATTACAGATTAACTAAGCTTATGTTTATGTAGTCAAAGGAACTTACAAGTGTTAATATTACAAATGCTAAAATATCCTTAATTATTCCTAAATACCCTATAACTAGATATATAAAAAGCTTGAAAACACTAACAGCTCATCATTATATCTTTAAACTATAAAAAATATGAATACTCCATTTTAATATTATATTTCAAACGTTTACACAGATGTAGAGAAAATAATTTATTGGGCCATGTAATTGTAATCTGACGCTGTCAAGGACCTGTCTCCTGGAATCTGGATTTCACGTCTGTCTGAAGAGGTGCAAAATAAACTGACAACGAAGAGGATTAAAAAAACTCTCTGCATAGACCTGACACCAGAGTTAACCGACTTCCTCATTCTTTGACAGCTATAGATTCTAGACGCTTTACTAAGCGAAAGGTGAAATGGAACCAAACGAAACATTCGCATTTAATCAACCCTTTTCACTATTACTACATTATTTATGAATGTACCCTGCGGAATGACAGAAACTTCTTTCTCGTGTACAGTAATTGTAACATGCTGTGCCAATATATTACTACAATGACATTTAATAATGTGAGATTAGCTCGTTTAGACAGTCTAAAAATGCCTCCTAATGGCTGTAGAAAGCTCTTTCGGCGAATTTATACTTACATATACTCAGATATAACGCAAGATATTTATTATTTGATGGAAATAACTTAAAAATTATGAGGCCTATGCAGTACATTCCATTTTTAAACAAAGACTGTCCAGATTTCTGTTAATACCTAGTAATATATGAGTAATCTAAAATATCAAAACTATTAATGTTTTACTTTTTTATAAAAACGCTATTATGGTAGATAAAGAGACTTGCCACTGTACAGGTTCAGCTTAGTATAAGATCTCTCTACAGCTCTCTTGCTGGTCCTAACCAGAGACGATTCCTACAACCCTTTTTTCTAAAACAGAATTTAACTAGCCACAGTAATCCTGTTTAAGTGTTTCTTCACTGGAAAAGAAAGGCAATCTAAACCAAATATAACTTACATATGCTGCCTTGCAAGAAAAATAATGTGGGATTCCATTGAACTCAGAATACTATTTGAACTTCTAAACTTTTTATTTTGTAATCTGAGGTGAGCCCTGTTACAATGCTCTCTCAAGCACCTTTTGGACACGACCAATGTACAGGAAGTTAATAAATCTTAAGTTAATAAAATACACCTGTACGTATGATAGTCAATAAAACGGTCTGTCTTTAGAGTTACTGTTTAATTCATGGTAAGGACGAGGTAAAATTTTAACTGATCATCTTTGTGGCGATCTCGCAAGGATCAGGTTTCTCCATTTTTATAGAAATGACTCGTGTAATAGATCTTGACCTGTACACGGGTGTTTCCTAAGAATGTATTTTAAGATTCGATATCAGAATTTAAAACACGCTTTTACCTGAAGTCAATTTGAACTATTTTGCAAGTAATTTTCTACAAGTTAAAGCTCTAAATTGCATCACATAGTAATGTGATATTAACTATACCATAAGATAGAATTTAATAAACTAATTACTGTAAACCGAAATAATTTTATTTTATTTTTACCTTATATTAAAGGTAACGCAGTTTATTTAATTTAAATTAAAATAATAATTGTGTAAACTATTCATATGAGCAAATCAGCACCTATATTTAGAGCTTTATTAAGACAGGAATGCAAAGAGCCATTTTTGAATAAAATCCAGAACTAAACTATAATAATACTAACAATTATAAATTTACCCTATTCATATTCATTCAACTTTAAATAAATAATACCTTTATACACTATAAGTTTTATGATCATAGTACAACTTATTCAAACATTTTATCATTACTAAATGTAAATTGAAAAAATATAAAAGTAGAATAAGACACCTTCTTATACTACATACACAAATATATAAATCCATGCACTTGCAATTAAGTAATATTTTATGTTTGGTCTAATATAATTAACCAGAAAAAAAGATAAAAAATAAAAGAAATTTAATTATAAATAAATGAAGTGTTATTATTTTCTTTTGAGAATTTTGGTGTTGTTGTCTGGTCTAACACCATGATTTTCAGACCAGGAAATAACATTTTAATACAATCATTTATACGCTGACGTACCAAATAATGGGGTAAATTCTGTTCCGAGTTAGTGAAAAATACAGGAGGCCTCGGAAGCGTGCCCCTCCCAAACTCGGAGCAAATAAAAAAAAAAACAATCACATGCCACTAGTGGGAAGAGACAAAAACGAGACAAGATTTCGAGTACAAGAAATATAATTAGTAGGTGGCAAACATTTCCATGTAAAATACAATTATGCAGCACCACGGTGCACCGGCGCGTAACTTAAAAAACTAAATAACAACAATAAATATAATTCCAATAATGACAATAACATAATAAATAAATAATATAATAATAACACAATAAATAGAAATTTGGTTTATAAATAACATATATCAGGTACGGCAGTAGTAAATCTAAAAATTTTAACAGGTAATTTTTTATGAACTGAGGGGAGGAAAAAGGTTGTAGAATTTCTAGGCCCACTATTTTTGAAAAATAATTTTGTTTCAAGTTTGTAGCCGAAATTTAAAAAAAATATATTTAAAGCCAATTTTCGAAGGAGGCGGGGGCTTAGTTGCCTCCACGAATCCGAATTAAAGATGAAATCCTCCCCTTCAGGTCATGTAACTAACTAAATAAATACTGGCTAGGTACTGGCCCTCCTCCACATCTAACATCTGGCAGCGCTCCCTGCACCCCAGTCCTCGCAAGTTCAGTATAAGAAGTAAAAAACATTTCTGATCCAACCTTGTTCCAGAAGAAATTAATGGGAGCACTACACTCCGGTTGGATGCCGGTCCAATAGCGCTGGCAGGGCGCGGGCATTCAGTTGGCTTCAGTGCTGTGGGCAGACTCGCCGCATCAGTCCCGCTGACGGCACTCACGGGGACCCTATAGAATCCCAACATAACCAGTAGATATTCAGAACAACTTTACTACAACCCGAGAAATAATAAAAACTTAATTATGTTTGCCAAAGTATAATAAAATATTTAAATTTAACAATTAAAAAAAAATAACAATCTGCAACTAACAGTACCTTTTAAGTATCAGAAGACTATTTCCCAAAAATACCTCAAGACACCAAGTATTAAAAGATACACTACTTGGTGACAATATTAAATATTACAAACAAAACAAATTTTCAAATATATAAACATTTACTTATAGGCTAGAACAGCCATACTAAATGATTAAGCGTGATAACAATTACTTGTAACTATAATTCGCTGGATTTTAATCATTCTATTATAATATTATAATAATTTACATTTTGCTATTAAATATTAATTGTAAGGTAGGCATAATAATTATTATATAATTTACAAATAATAACAATACATTATTTCCCAAATAACAATAATTAAATTCTAATCAGTTCACGCTACTATAAAGGCAATAATTAAATAATAAAATTGAAATCATGGATGTTGCCACCCAAATTTGCACGCAACACAAAACACGAGGTAACAAAATTTGCAAAGTCTGTACCGTCTCGCTTACACTAAATAAAAACAAGGTGTGTACACGGAATAAATAATTTCCGTTCGCCGAACGGATCAGTTAGAAAGCACAAGAGCGAAAGATAAAAAACTAAACTAGCATAGTAAATAAATTAACAAATTTTAGAACGTACGAAAGACAGGAACGAACACTTTGCGACACGAACACGTACACGAGGAACACAAGTTACAAAATAAATATATATAAATTACTTATAACTAATCTACGATAATATATGTCCTGGGTGGGAGAGAAAAAACCGCCAACTAAATAAGTTAAGAGAGAGAAAAAGACAATTACCTGCCGAAAGTCGGTGAATTAGCCAGCCATGGAGAAACGGGAAGAACAGAGAACAGCCAGAACACAGTAAGCTTCTCCGAACGTGTCTGACCGCTCCGAACAGTAGCCAGAGCCAGTGCCGGTGCCGGTGAACAGCTGGTCGGTAAACTAGTCAAGGTCAACCAGCTGACCTCAACCAGGCAGAAAAATCAATACTCTGACGGAGTGACTCCCCCACCGACTGACAAGAGTGGCCGAGGTGGGCAAAATAAAAGACAAAAATAAATTGTCCAAACTGGAGCCCCCCGGCTCAACCTCCCCCACTAAAAAGGGTGCAACCCCAAACAAACCTCTCCCCCACTGAAAGAAGAACCAACAAGCTCTGGCACAGGAAACGGGAAGTCGAGAACCCTAACAGGAAACGAAGTCCTGAGCAGGAGGCAGACAAAACACGATCCTCCTGAAATTTTGAGAGGCGCCTCTCTTGGAGAAAGAAGAAAATAGAAAGAGAGTAAAACGACACCACAGGGAAAACCAGGGGTGATCAGTCCCCGGACACCCCCGCAGCCGCACCAGTATCCAGAGCATGACCAGAGGTATCACCACGGAAGGCCTTCAGATGAGAAACGTGGGCCTTCCGCCACAACCTCCCCGATACGGGATCAACCAACTCAGCAGTAACTGGGGAGAGAAAACGAAGAATCCGGTGAGGACCTGTCCACCGATAGCAAAGTTTGGCTGCCCGTTTATCCACGGCCGAACTGACCGGATGGGCCTTACAAAAGACAAGATCCCCCACCTGGAAGGGGTTAGCAATACGTCCCTTATTTGAATTTTCTCCTCACCCTTTCCCTAGACTGTAGGAGCTTAACCCTGACTGCTTCCCAAGTGTCACTCACATTGGGAGTACCAGGCACTGGTAGAAGACTATCCAGACTCCAGAGATTAGACAAGGGATCAGAAGGAGGACGACTAAACATGACCTGGAAAGGCGTGGAATCATGGACTTTCGTGAAGAGCAGAATTGAAGGCTAACTGAAGCCAGCTCAGGTTTTCATCCCAGGTAGTTTGTTTCTCAGCGTGATAAGCGATGAGGGCGGCTCTGAGATTGCGGTTGAACCGCTCAGCATGAGAAGGCTGGGGGTAGTAAGGAGATGTCGTAACATGTTTGATTCCATGCCCAAAACAGAAGCGATGAAACTCCCTCGACACGAATTGTGTGCCGTTGTCTGAGACGAAGGTGGCGGGCACTCCAAAATTCTGTAGAAGGCGGGACTTGAGTGCCTTGACGGTGAGCGACGCCGTGGCACTCCTAAGAGGAATCAACCAGCAAAACTTAGAGAAAGCATCCACAGCGACAAGCAGGGAGGTGTTCCCTGACTTGCTACGGGGAAAGGGTCCCACATAGTCAATGAACACCTTTTCAAGAGGCCGCTCCGCCACCTCGGAGGAAAGAAGTCCTAATTTGGTATTTTGTGCTGGTTTACTGACCGAGCAAAGATGACAAGCTTGTACTCTACCAGCAATGTCTCTGTCTATACTCTTCCAGATAAACTTATCTCTGATTTTAGCGATGGTCTTGTGAATCCCTAAATGACCGCCCACGGGAGAAACATGAAAATAGGAAAAGACCATCGGTATGAGGGCACTCGGCAGAACAATCTTGGGACCACCTCCGCGTCGGGCACGACAGCAGAGGACACCCTTGGACAAGAAGTAAGGAGAGTGGGCTTCTCCCTCCTGGAGCTCACTAATGATGTTTGACAACTCGGGGTCTTGAAGTTGGTGAGAGCCAAAACTCTCAAAGGCAGCAGGGAAATCCAACATCACAGTCCCACACAACGGTGCTTGAGAATCAACAGGATCGCTGGGTAGATGATACATTCTAGAAAGAGCATCGGCGACGACGTTTTGGGTGCCGCGAATGTGCTGCACCCTGAATTTAAAGGCCGCAATTTTGACAACCCAGCGACCAATCTTCCCGAGTTTGTCGAGGATGGGCCAATAGCCAGGAAAGAGCCTGATTGTCAGTTTCCAGCAGAAATTCGGAATGCTCTAGGAACCTCCGAAACTTATCCATGCCGAAAACGACCGCCAAACACTCCAGCTCATAAATAGAAGATTTCTTTTCCTGAAGGGTCAAAGTCCTAGATGCAAAAGCTATAGGTTGCCGAGCACCGTCGAATTCTTGAGAAAGCACAGCTCCTACAGCACAGGATGAGGAGTCAGTCTGCAAGATGAAGGGCCTACTAAAGTCCGGTATTCGCAGCACAGGAGGTTGGATAATGGCCTCCCTAAGCAGTTGAAAAGCACGTTCTTGATCTTCACCCCAAACGAACTTTGCGTCTTTCCTTCTTAAGGTGTTCAGAGGGGCGGCCACCTCGGCAAAGTCAGGAATAAACCTACGGTAGAAATTAACCATGCCGAGGAATCTGGCAACACCCTTGGCATCCTTCGGAGGAGGGAAATCCCGAATGCCTTGGGTCCTGGCAGGGTCTATAGATACACCCCTAGACGACCACGAGGTGACCGAGAAACGATATTTCAGACTTGGCGTAAGACACCTTCTCCGGATTGACTGTAAGGCCAGCCCTACCCAACCTAACCAAGACCTCCTCAAGATGTTTAACGTGTTCCGTGAAAGACTCACTGTAGACCAGAAGGTCATCAAGATAATTAAAGACATATCTGAACTTCACATCGTGGAAGATGGAGTCAAGCAACCTAGTTAACGTTTGGGCCCCCACAGCTAGCCCCATAGGCACAGATCGGTACTGATACAAATTCCACGGAACACAGAAGGCCGTGAGAGGACGTGATTCCTTCTTCAACGGAATCTGATGATATGCTTGGTTCAAATCAAATATAGTGAAAAATTTGGCCTTACCGAACCAATCAAAAGCAGAATGGAGATCGGGGAGAGGCACTGAGTCTATTTCAATTGTGGCATTAAGTTTTCTTAGGTCAACCACCATACGATGTTTTCCATTAGGCTTTGGAACCAAGAACGCTGGACTGGCATACGATGAGTTTTGAGGGCTCAATAACTCCTTGATCCAAGAGATCCTTGATGATACCAACGCATAACCTCCATCTTTGGAGGAGCCAACTTGTATGGGTGGGAGCGTACTGGCTGAGTGTCAGTCAGACGAATTTCATATTCAATAAGATGGGTAGAACCGAGCTTGGGGGTGAGGACCTCCGGAAATCTTGAGCAAAGCTCACGGAGAACCCCAGCTTGCTCCTCATCCAAGTGACCGAACGGGTCCCCAGGGCAGAACCTTCCTCACACTCCACCTCACCAACCTGCGGTGTCGATTTGAATTTTATCAAAAAAGGGGACTGACACTCGCCGATTGAATTTGAAATAAGACTGGCCCGCCTGAAGATCCAGCAACCAAACCAGTCTTTTGAATAAAATCCGCCCCTAAAATACAGTCCATGCTCAGGTCCTGGCCACAAGGAAGCTCCACACCCATGAAAAAACATTCAACCTTAAACTTGATTGAAGCCTTCCTCGAAATTGGAAGAGGGGAATTAGAAGCAGTCCAGCAAGTTAAAGAAGACTCCTCGGTGTGCTTCACCAAACCTAACCTTGAAATGGCTTCAAAAAGACGGGAAGAGATGAGGCTACAGGCTGACCCGGAATCAACTAGGGCCTTATGCACTGAGTCTCCCACTAAGATATTGATATAAGGGCACACCGAAGATGCTGTCCTAAGCCGTAGGTTTCCCTTTTCTGCTAGGCTCGTAGTGTCCAAACTATTAATCAAATTTTTCGCAAAGGTACTATTTTTTTGAAATTTTTTCTTAGACCTCGGGGGAACTTCAGATAAAACCCCCCTTTGATCTAGTTTTTTGGACCAGTGCGATATCTCCTAGGACACTCCCGACGAGTATGACCTTGTTTCACCACAGGCATAGCAGATGGGTAGACGAAGCCCACCTGAGTGGTGTGGCCCATCCACGGGATTCTGTACGGCCGTGACAGCCCTGGAGGGCTGGATGGAACGATGATTGTTTGTTCCCTCTCCGCCCTCTGCCGGTCAGCAAACTGCACGCTGCGCGAAGCAATGCACAGACGGTCCAGTTCAGAAAAGGTGGAAGGGCGACCAGCAAAAACCAGACGGGACCTCTCTTCAGGATTGAGACCCTCAAGAATGGTGGTGACCACAGTACCTTCGGGGATATCGAGCCTTAAAACCCTATCAGTGTCCCTCACCTCGGCCACAAACTTTGCCAAACTCTCTCCGTTGCCCTGAGGCCTAAAGAATTTCTCCACACGAAGACGTTCCCCTCAACGGACCAGGAACAAAGAAATCCAAAGCCTCCCTATGAAAATCATCCAGGGTACCACCCCTCTGGAGAACTCGAACCAGACAGTCACCCAAAGGTGGCCTACAAAACGGAGAGATGACATGCAGGAAGCTCGCCCCCTGAAGACCAGGCAAGTCATGCAGTCGCAGGATCTCAGATAGAAACCGCAGCAAAGCTTCAGTATCCAGACCATCCACCGTTGGTAGTCGCTGCAGCAACGGGGTAAGTGGGTTTGGGAGCTTGTGATACTGAACAAAGGATCCCGTCACCACAGTCCCTAGTCCTCCAGATCCAGCAGGCAGGGTCCCGTCCACACCAGACACCCCCGACGCCACGGCCCACATCAAAGTCTGCAACAACTGACCCAGGGATCCGGCATTCACCCTTAACAGCCGCAGCAGAGTCAATCGCAGACAAAGTTTTTTCAGGAGCCTTTGCCCCCTCGTCCCTCTCGAGTACAGTCAGCAGGCCGTCAACCAAGGTGATGCGTTCCTCCAACCACTCCTTATCACCAGAACTAGTAAGCTTGGCTCTAAGTAGCGACAGCCTCATATGTAGATGGGTAAGCCGGGACAAATACCTAGCCCTCTCTCGGCCAGTAGGCGGCGACTCCAACCAGTCCTCCTGACTATTCTCAAACGTCTCCAACTTAGCCTCCAAAATAGGCCTCTGCTTCTGGAACGTCAAATCTCTAGGCCAGGTCGTGTCCAGTTCCATATTATCACGCAGTTGCTTCCGCATGGACTCGCAGTCGGAACCCGGAGTAAGCCCACGAGCCAACAACTCAAAATGGAGATCCTCCTTCAACAAGTATTCAGGCACCAGAGAGACAGGCATGATAAATAAAAAAGAAACAGACTAACAAGCAACACACTGACTCGAAGTCAACAACTAACAAATCAAAATTAGTAAGGCGACAAGAGAATAACTTAGTGAGACAACACTCTCAGCAGGGTCCCCAGAATTCCTGCCGTCCACGAAACACGGCAGCGAAACCAAAATACCACAACAAAACACTACGCCGTACCAGAACAAAACCAGAAAAAAAAACAATGAAGACAAGATATAACAAAAACACACAAGTAAACAATAATCAGAAAATAAATAAGTTCACACACTTCCTGTAAATCAGCGAAAAATAGCTCAGCGAGACGGCACAGGCGCAGGAAGTCACAAACTAACTTCAACTCCTCCCTCTCACCACCAGTGGCAAAACAAAAAACCCCGGGCCCGCAGAGGGTAAAAACACGTAACCACGCTCTGCTTAAACCATTTTGTTTCCGAGTTAAGTGAAAAATACAGGAGGCCTCGGAAAGCGTGCCCCTCCCAAACTCGGAGCAAATAAAAAAAAAAAAAACAATCACATGCCACTAGTGGGAAGAGACAAAAACGAGACAAGATTTCGAGTACAAGAAATATAATTAGTAGGTGGCAAACATTTCCATGTAAAATACAATTATGCAGCACCACGGTGCACCGCGTAACTTAAAAAACTAAATAACAACAATAAATATAATTCCAATAATGACAATAAACATAATAAATAAATAATATAAATAATAACACAATAAATAGAAATTTGGTTTATAAATAACATATATCAGGTACGGCAGTAGTAAATCTAAAAATTTTAACAGGTAATTTTTTATGAACTGAGGGGAGGAAAAAGGTTTGTAGAATTTCTAGGCCCACTATTTTTGAAAAATAATTTTGTTTCAAGTTTGTAGCCGAAATTTAAAAAAAAATATATTTAAAGCCAATTTTCGAAGGAGGCGGGGGCTTAGTTTGCCTCCACGAAATCCGAATTAAAGATGAAATCCTCCCCTTCAGGTCATGTAAACTAACTAAATAAATACTGGCTAGGTACTGGCCCTCCTCCACATCTAACATCTGGCAGCGCTCCCTGCACCCCAGTCCTCGCAAGTTCAGTATAAGAAGTAAAAAACATTTCTGATCCAACCTTGTTCCAGAAGAAATTAATGGGAGCACTACACTCCGGTTGGATGCCGGTCCAATAGCGCTGGCAGGGCGCGGGCATTCAGTTGGCTTCAGTGCTGTGGGCAGACTCGCCGCAATCAGTCCCGCTGACGGCACTCACGGGGACCCTATAGAATCCCAACATAACCAGTAGATATTCAGAACAACTTTACTACAACCCGAGAAATAATAAAAACTTAATTATGTTTGCCAAAGTATAATAAAATATTTAAATTTAACAATTAAAAAAAAATAACAATCTGTAACTAACAGTACCTTTTAAGTATCAGAAGACTATTTCCCAAAAATACCTCAAGACACCAAGTATTAAAAGATACACTACTTGGTGACAATATTAAATATTACAAACAAAACAAATTTTCAAAATATATAAACATTTACTTATAGGCTAGAACAGCCATACTAAATGAATTAAGCGTGATAACAATTACTTGTAACTATAATTCGCTGGATTTTAATCATTCTATTATAATAATATAATAATTTACATTTTGCTATTAAATATTAATTTGTAAGGTAGGCATAATAATTATTATATAATTTACAAATAATAACAATACATTATTTCCCAAATAACAATAATTAAATTCTAATCAGTTCACGCTACTATAAAGGCAATAATTAAATAATAAAATTGAAATCATGGATGTTGCCACCCAAATTTGCACGCAATGATGCACAAAACACGAGGTAACAAAATTTGCAAAGTCTGTACCGTCTCGCTTACACTAAATAAAAACAAGGTGTGTACACGGAATAAATAATTTCCGTTCGCCGAACGGATCAGTTAGAAAGCACAAGAGCGAAAGATAAAAAACTAAACTAGCATAGTAAATAAATTAACAAATTTTAGAACGTACGAAAGACAGGAACGAACACTTTTGCGACACGAACACGTACACGAGGAACACAAGTTACAAAATAAATATATATAAATTACTTATAACTAATCTACGATAATATATGTTCTGGGTGGGAGAGAAAAACCGCCAACTACTAAATAAGTTAAGAGAGAGAAAAAGACAATTACCTGCCGAAAGTCGGTGAATTAGCCAGCCATGGAGAAACGGGAAGAACAGAGAACAGCCAGAACACAGTAAGCTTCTCCGAACGTGTCTGACCGCTCCGAACAGTAGCCAGAGCCAGTGCCGGTGCCGGTGAACAGCTGGTCGGTAAACTAGTCAAGGTCAACCAGCTGACCTCAACCAGGCAGAAAAAATCAATACTCTGACGGAGTGACTCCCTCCACCGACTGACAAGAGTGGCCGAGGTGGGCAAAATAAAAGACAAAAATAAATTGTCCAAAACTGAGCCCCGGCTCAATTCAATAAGTAATTAGATTTAAAAGCCATCAGCGTGTGTGGTTTTTTACAGTGTGTGGGTAAACTAGAGAGAGAATAACGTTGGCATGAGCCACGAATAAAGCTGAAATTGAGCCCTGAGGAACCCTAACTAACACATTCATAGTCGGCAGTCTTGAAACCACCCTTCAAACTCGTGCCATCACTCAACAGAATATACTATTTATAATAAGAAATTATAAGGATTCTACTAGCTTATTATATTACCTTTTTCATAAAATCGTAATACCATGATTTGATTACAAGTAAGTTTATACTTTAGGTTGTCAATAGCTTCTGGGTGGTAATAAGAATAACGCTTTGCAATGTGACCCATTCAAGCGATTAATTATCAGTATTTAACAGTGCTATTTAATAATGCTGTTATTTGGAAAATAAGATTGAAAGTTATTGATAAATATTGCTTGATAACAGATATCTAATAATACAGTTCTCTCTAACGTTTTACAGAGTTAGAATGTACATCTTAAAAAAGATCTTAAAGGCATAAAAAAGAGCAGACATCCACTGAAATCGAAATATACATTTCTTGTCGGCTTTTATATTGCTGCCGTTCACGATCACTCGTGTAAAGGTTGGAATTGCAGATGGCTAAAGCAGTCGTTCAATTTTTGAGGCTTATTTGAATACAAGATACAATATTTTTTTAATTTCATAAAAAACCAGTTTGTTAAGAAACACATATTTTACCTACCCCATGACTTTTGTATTTTTGCTAAAACTACTACTTGATGACTGGTTTTATATTTCAAACAACTAGTAAGCTAAGCTAAGCCTGGCACTACATAGAAGTTGTTTAAAAAAACCGATGCTTTCTAACGGAACTTATTGATCTATAAAAGTAATATGATGGGAGTGCCTCGCTCTTGTGTGCTGGGCGGCCAAACCTCAAGACGGTGCGGCGTGGGACAATTATGTACGTAGTTCTAAACCCTTGGGGCGAGAAAATAATCAGAGTCGGCAGTGAGATGTCTTTTGTATTACCAATTCTATGTTTTTAGCGAGAATGTTGTAAGCGGTAAGGTTTAATTTTAAAACATTTTCAGATAGTTTTTCCAGTCGATAGTTGTTAGTGATCCCTTTATCACCAAACATAACGGCCCAGAGTACAATTTATCCAATTTAGCTTTCTTCAAAATCGTACTTTTAGTATAATTATACCATTACTTAGCTGTATACATGTATAAAAGATTGTTTAATTTTAATACTTTGTAAAGATAATTTTGTTGTCTAAATTCTAAATCTTAGTACTGAATCTAGTACTTTTATACAAAGTTTGCTGAAATATAGTCATGTAAATAGTCAATACATTAATTATAACTGCCCAAAGTATTTTAAATACGTAAAACCTGTATTTGTATTATTGATTATTTAACGTGGTTTTATTTTCTGATGAATAATTATGAAATATCGCTATCAGAAGATGTGTATGTAATAAAGCTTTGTAATTTATCAACTGAATACAATCAATAGGAATGATGAATGGAACCAAAATAATTATAAACTAGATAAAATCTTGTTGATGTCAATGCTAGACTGATTGTAACCGGAAATGTCGACGCCACCTAAACACCAACTGCCAATTCGATTTCAACTAGCAGTAAACACAGTTAGTTGTCCCTGGGCAGATTGTGATCCTGAATATATCAATTTACACTTAAACCTGTTTGAATAATTTATTAAAACATTTTGATTTGGTTTTAATTATACGTATATAATTGTAAACAAAATATTAAAAAGTGTCTTTATTTGTGACAGTATCTAAATTTTTCAATTATATCCAATATGTACGAAGAGAGGCCATTACTCAGTTTATATAAACTTATTTGTAATATATCAACTTATTTTATAAACCCATAATCAGTCTGTTTCAGACAAGTATATCATCTGGAAACCTGGAACCAGCGATAGTGAGATGTGTTAAACAATGTTTATCTCGCTCATTGCTCGATTCACTGTAATGTATCCTTTGCATATTGTCCCAAGCCCGAGCGAACCGTTTTAGTAAGAGATCTTCTCACTGGGCTTATCTAATAATTAATGGTTCATAACAGGTAATAAATAAAAATTGAATTTATTTGAAACAAACTCAATTATCTTTCATGTTTCTAATACACTTAAGCGTATAGACGGCCTATGTCAACCCTTTTTTAATCATAATATTTAAAATATTATCTTAGATAGATGCAATTCAGCCAACTGTTAATTATAAATATCAAATTTATATTACTAGTAACTAATGATGACCCATAATACTATTGATTTAGAATTTTAAAACTATGTATAGAAGGTAATTATGCACACGTATTCATAAAACACAACTTGGTTATAAACATTTTTCTCTATTATTAGTTTCCTTAAAATATTCTTAATGTGTGTTTTGCTTAAAAGGTCCGCAATGTTTATTCCTACAAAACAATGTTTTAAACCTAACAAATGTACCAATTTTACATGTGTGACGTCAGGACTAACCTACCGTTTAAAACTGAAAATATAAAATAAAAATAATACAGTCCTACAGAATACTTTTCAATCTGTGTGACATATCGGAAATTTTTGAAATTATTGCTGAACATTTGGAGGATGGAAGACCAAACTGAAAAATATGAAAACATTTTCTTCAAGCTGCATCGCTTTAGTAGTCCTTTTAGAGTGATTTTTGAAAACTAAAATTGGACTACATATTTGGATAAGCTTATATTATAAATTACTATTTTAGTCGTACAACAAAAGTGTTTATTCGCATAGAATCAGCCCATCAGTATTCATATGTAGAGACGTACAATTTGAATGCTCAAACTACTATCGTTTTCATTATTGTAATACATTGTTTATTTGACTGTCTCTACGCCCTCCATCACATATGCCATGTATACAAGTACATCTTTTACTAAACTAATATTTTTTCTAAATTCTAAAAAAGACTGACGTTAAACATGTGCAATTGCAGTCTTATAAATATTTTTTTTATTATATTCCATAAACTATTTTACCTTTCAAAGTAATAAATTGTACTTATAATAGAGTAAACTGACTTTTACGAATGTAATTATTATTACAATAGAATCAGACCTTTTGTGGTTTTATTATTAGTTTTTTGATTGGTATTTTATTGGTATTCATAATATATAAGATGTTTTGCTAGCGATGTTCAATTTTAAAGGAAACGATGGAATGAAATAGAAAATAAAATCAAATAAAAAATGAAACGTGCATACCTCTTATGCACACCAGGATTATTGGATAGAATCAGAAGTGTAGACAAAAAATATAATTTTACAACCGCTTTTAGAACTTGAAACACTCTTATAGAAAGCATTAAAAATCAATCCAAAAAAAACACACACGACTCAAAAACACGTACAAACAATGACATACGCCAAAACATAGATCCTTTACCCCTCCCCATCACGAATCGTCACCTTAATGTCTATTGAAGTTCCGACATGATTTTCTTGTTAGGCCCTACTTTAGCCTGCACTGATGTGACGTGCGATAGTGCTTGTGCTTGTGACTTACATCCTGGGGAGGAACAACGCTTTGGATCATTTCAGTTGTCTAGACTCCAAGCGGATTTCTGGTATGTTACCCAATTTCATTCTCTTCTTTTTATCTTGCTTTTTCCTTCTTTTGTAATGGAATATCTAGTTTAACCTGATCATGAGGATAGATTTCAATCCTAGAAACGTTGTTTGATACATTTTGTATCATATAATGATGGGAAATGCCGCAATCATCTTATCTATCAAAGTATACTATATTAAGAACAACTTGTATAGTATATTTTTTAAACCATGATAAAAAAAGTAAACGTTGCTATGGATACATTTGGTCTTAAATCTTAAGTAGATGCCTATGGATTTAAGAAGACGCTTTACGCTTTTAGACAGAAAAATACATTTCCAATGTAATTATTGTGCATATATATATTTATAATCAAGACAATAGTGCATATGTTACTCTAGCGCCTACAATATCGTTTGACCCGGAGTTAAATTATAATTAATGAAGTAGAGGCTTTTATACTGAATAAATATTTCAGGCCCACGTATTTATACATTTTCTTGTTCGAGGGCTATTTAACTAGAAATACCTTAGACCGGAAAATAAATTACAAGCACAGGATGTAGATGCCTTTTTTTTACTGAAGGGTGCTTCTCTAGCTTAAGTATGAGTATACAGGGTGATTCAAGAAAAATATGCTGAAACTCTGGTAGCTTCATTCTAAATATAAAAATAGTTTAATTAATGTAAGGTTTATATAAAACGTGGATACGGAAATTTCTCCGTTGGTGAGTTACGTTTTAGCTAAATATTTTCGCTCGTATTTCAGCTCATCATGCCAAACAAGATCTTCATGAAATTCTGTAAGGTAGGTTAAGGAGCGAATTCAATTGCTTCTTATGGATTTTTACCTGATAAATTAATATATCAAGTTTCAGAACAGAAAAATTAAATAGCATTTGAAACAAATAGTGTCAAATGCAAAAATAGAGTTATAAGACACATTTTTGATCTTCAGTCAAAAATTACTTTGTTATGGGTATAAATTAATTGCAATGAAAGTAAATAAATATTTTATTAGAATAATTTTTTATCCATAACAGTACAAATACCTTTTAGATTTTACTGACAATATCTTTATTAAATTTATTTTTAGTTAAATTACTTTCTACTAGAAATTGTAAATTTCAATTCTTAGACTAAAAACGATTTAATACTTTGTTTGAAGGTTATTTTTGACGATGGAAGGAATTGTGAAGGAAACAGGATTTTTCCGGACATTTGCCATCGTGTCACCACGTTGGTGGTGTTACTGATTTCTTGTTTCACTGAACGATGGAAGATGTCCTGAAAAATCCTGTTTCCTTCACATTATTTAATACATTACTCTATATTTATTTTAATAGTGCGTCTAAGTGCTGCTGACATAAATGTACTGCTTGATTTAATTTGATTTAAAACACAGAAAGATGTTTTGCGGGAAATGTTTATTTGATAGGTTGGCAATAGAATCAGCAGCTATTCAACAATGACATGATTAGAATTGTACAATTCAAATAATTTTTTAGGTTTAAAAACTGGGTTCCAGTCCTGGTTTATTGGTCTGTTCGTAGTAACTAAATTTCAGTTCGTGTAAAATAATTTTGTCCACAGTAATTATTAAAATAGTTATCCCATTTTTATTTACCAGTGAACAATAGGCTGCATGGTGTTTGTTTATGGAGTATGTGAAGACAGTGTTACGGCCGCTGTTGAAGAATACAGACAAATTTTAAAAACGATTTACTCGTACACCTCCCCCTCTTCCAAACGGCCAATACAGGTATGTGTAAGTTGAGATAACCAA
>NW_025779981.1:0-47500 GCF_021130785.1 Homalodisca vitripennis
AAATTGAAATAAAAGTTTCATTTGGAATTCAAGTAATCAATCTTTTGAATACATATTTGTAGTGCTTGTAGACTTCACAATTCCTTAACAGATATTTCAGTAAATTATTGTGAAATGGAAAATTTAAAGAAGCACAGAGTACTAAGTAACATGTTTTATTGGAAACCATAACTATAAATTTTTACAATTATGTATACCATAGTTCTATTTTTGAGAAGTTTAAGTTTTTAAAAATGAAAACCATATATGGACAATTATCACACAGTATCAAATACTAAAAACACATGCAGAATATAAAAATGCTGATAAAAAATCTACAAACTAATTGTAAAAACACCAATACATTGGTAATTTATCATTCTCATTCCGTATAAAAAACACATTTTATGTATTACAAAAGTACAACGTTACATAGTACAGATGCGTTGTCAAATATAAACTAAAAACATGTAGAACACAATGTCAAGTTCTTAACAGTGCAGAACAAATTATAAAACAATTGGTTATTACAACTTAGTTCTACAGACAGTGAGTCACAAGAATAGACACGCCTTTGGTTTGCACACCAGGTGTATTTAGATTTTAGTATCTTGATTTTTGAAGGTGTTTGTATACTTATTCACATGCCTTAACTTGGCACCGTCCACTGAACATTGTGAACAAGTCTGGACAGGTTATGTTTTCCTAAACACACACCAATGTAACCTTTTTTGACTAGTATGAGCTGTGTCGTGCGGTGACAACACAAGCTGATCAGCATTAAATTGACTAATCGCTTAAATTTAACTGGTCTACTTTTCAAGTTTATTGTGTCGCTTACTGATTATCGCAACTTTTAATTACTTTTTCTGTACACACGTGGTTTTGTGTTTTAGTGTATGCACATAGTTATGTAAGTAAAAGATTTTGTTACAACACGATCTCGTTATAAGTTTCACCTATACCATTACATAAGTAGTGACAAATGAGATAAAATGATTCACATTTATGAATAACAACTTATTAGACATGTATTTATTATTATGACAAAGAAGCATAAGATAAGGGCTTTTTCACTTCCAGTAGCGAAAGCAACAGAAATGTCAGCTGCTTATTGTAACATTTCTAGGAATCCAAAAAAACCAAGAAATGAAAATGTCCACTCCAAGTGAAATTAGAAAAAGACTTTCAGAATGTAATGCAATTTTGGATAATTTTGAACGGGTCCGTGATTTTAAACAATGTAAAGGATTTTTATTTCAGTAAATAAACTGTGCATATAATTGAGAACTTCAGCCTGTGTTAGAAGAAAAATAAATTTAAAATGAGTGGATGAATCCATTGAAAGATATGGGCTTCCAATGAAAGAGGTGTATATCAAGCTGGCCACATGTACTAAACTGGAGATGGAACTACTTACGAACAGTAAAAAAATTCCACAGTGAAAACAGGAAAATCTATTTTCCTAATTGAAACCAATTTAACTCTTGGTAAATGTTGGAAAAACTTAGTTCAAATCAACACCAGTTCTTCAAACAGGTTAATTGTTATTCACAGGATCAGAAGATGATGATTTTTTGGAAGGACCAGGGTTGATTTACAACGTTGGTACAACTCAAAAGGATTATCATAGCCAGAAGAATAGTGATAATTTTAAAAAGTCACTAACAAAGTTTTGCTAATCTATGTTCAAATTCTGTGTTGGTCGTGGGCAATACACCCTACCACACAAGACAGAATGGCAAACCCTCCTGCTAAGTCTTTGAAAGTGGCAATGCCAAATTTTCTTTGTGAACATGGCAAAGTCATGGATCTCAAGTCGAAAAAAGTTGACCTGATGTCAACCTGACCTGACTTGCTGAAGTCTAGAGAAAAGATATTTACAGCAGACAGACTGACAAGATGACACATACCACCTTACTTGTGACACAAATCCCATTGAATATGCATTGTCTCAAATGAAAAACTGTTGTAAGAACAAGAAATATTGCAGGAGACTTGTCACTTAAACAATTACTGGAACTAGTCATTGAAGGTATCCCGCCATGTTTTGAAAAACTTTGTGAAACATCTCAAAAAGATGATCACCGACACAGTGACGGTATAGTTGAAGACAATAGATCAAGCTATCATCTAGACGAGGGGTGAAGATGACTTTAGCGATGTTGATGATGAATATTGTGATAAAGGTGATGAATCAGTAGAAGAGGAACCATTTGCAGTTCCATTAAACACTAATATTTCTTCACCGCAATAACAACTGTAGGTATGGATTACACCTAACCTGTAGTAGGCATACAACGAAAACTTCAAATAATTTTAATGTGTTAACTTGGTACGTAAGATAATTAGTATTTTAACATTATTTTTCATGAACAACATAAACATAATATAATAATTTCCAATGTTTTTATTATTATTAATAAGTCAGAACTATAAAACCAGTAGTAAAAATACATTCATATGTAATTTTGTTTAGTTACATATTTTAACAGTTCACATACTCCATATCATAGTTCTCCGCCCATAAAGATTCGCAATATCCCACGTGTATTCTTGTGACTCACCGAGTATGTATCGCAACCACTCACATGTTAAGATAATGTTAAAAGTTTTCCTGCCGAGTGACAGTGTCTAAAACAGTATATCTTCACTTCTTGAAAGAAGTGTACTCTAGCTACAATTTATTATACAAGAAACTCTCAAAATAGATAAGGCCTCCATAATAATATAAATGTCAATTCGTACATTAATCATTTTTAAGGAACTATCGTTGTCATATTTCTGTCATTCATCCATCAGCCAGTATAAAACACAATGCAAGAAAATAATTTTATAAATTTTCATCGTACATTTATGTAATGCAATAGTTTCTAATATGAGCTTGTGATATTTGGATGGAATTCAATAAAATAAATTGTTTGGATGTAGTTAAAGCACTCTTTTTACTGAAATCAATGATGTTTTAAGTTAGAATAAAATAATAAATAAATAATAGAATAGTTAAAATAATATAAAAAAAGAATAAACGTAATTCAACAGTCTCCCAGTACTTTTGAGAACATGTAAATCGAATTAAAAAGAGATAAAAACTAAGAAAATAGCAAATATACTACAGAAAATGTTAAAATATAGATGCAAATACAACTGCTGACTCATTTAAATTTACCTACGAATAATTCAATATGACATAGATTTTCTGTTGAATAAAATAAAATAGCAAAGGTATTTTTCAATGGTAAACTGTTATAAATTTGAAATGCCAGGAGTTTCTAGATAACATGTAAGGGCTCAAATTAATGGAAATTTAATTGGAGCTTAGGAACCTTCGTTCTAAACAGTGAACCAATTCTCTCTTTTTTAAATGTTCATACAGTATATGTACAGTATACCGTAAGTGACAAAATTATCGATTAGCGTTTCTTGAAGGCTAAAGGAATTCCGTTCTTTGGGGCCATGAGGAAGGCAAGGGGACTTGGCTGGAGACAGGCAGGCGTCTCCTTGGTGACACAGACCTCAAATTGCCGCAGCAAGTTCACCATCGCTGTCCGGATCTTGATGTGAGAGTACAAACACTGCTGTGGAAACAAAAAGAATACATTAGATTTATGTATAACTAGCTGTTTCCCGTGGCTTTGCATGCTTTTCGTAAGCTTTGCCCGTGTATATGAACTTCTGGTTTAATTGAATTATATTTACAACGCCGATGTAGAGTTTGCCTTGTTGCCACGATCAAGAAAATATGTTTATGTTTATAGCCATTGTGCACGTACATGTACTTTATTATAAAGTGGGCTAATACTCAAACTTTAAGTTCAATCAGAAATGTATCTTAAAGACAAATATACATAATAACTTAGCGCCTTCAAATAGTGTTTGGCTATGTAATATACGTAACTGTCTCGTAATTGCAGTTTATAGTGTGCAGGCGCTTTGAAACATTTTATCTTTTGCAGCGCCGCTTGGTGGTGAGTTACATCAATGGACATAGCTTATAAACCTTCTCCGTGGAAAAATACGTATACATACAAATTTTCATAATGGTCTGTCTAATATTTTGCGATTCCATAAAGGACAAACACACAAACATTCATTTTTATATATATAGATATACAATACGAAAGATTGTCTCAATAACCAGTCAGTCAGTTTCCTTCTTGTATACCGTAGATTGTGAATGGTACTTACATTTTTCTTCTAATGAATTTTTAAAGAATTATGCATCACTGCATGTTGTTTTTTTCAGTCCTCATCTTGTATAGAGGCAATTTATAGTCTGTGTGATATTTCTTGGTTAGTAGGTCTACAGGATGTATAAAGTGGGTGCTGTATACATCTTAACTTATGAGATTCTCTATATACCTTTTAATCAACATTTAACGATTAACTAAAATATAATGGTTAATCAATTACTTTTAAATAATTACCTGGACAAAATCTAGGACCCACTCCGAAAGGCATGTAGGTAGCAGCGTGCCTTGATGCTGAGTTCTCATCAGAAAAACCGTTCTGGATCAAAAACCTCCGGATCTGGATAGTAGTCGGGATTCTCATGGATACTTCTCAGTGGGATGAGTACTAAGGTTCCCTTCTCTATCACTGTTGAGGTGTCTGGTATTGTGTAGTCCTTGGTACATCTCCGGAAGATCAGTGTGAGTGGTGTGGTGTGTATTTTCTCAGGGCCTCTGTGATTAAAGAAAAGTAAGTTTTTGAATCCAATGTTATTCACTAGTCTCAAGCAACAAAATCTGTGGTTATGATGAAAACAAATCATGCTGTGAATCTTGATTTTAGCTTCAGTTCACCTTCCTTTTAGTGCAGGATCTTGAATCTAACTGTTACAGACTAGTCTCCTGGAGTCTGGAGTCATTTTCGTATGAAGAGATCCAAAATAAAGTCAGTGATGAGAAGCTCAAATAAACTTTTTCATTGTTTCGTCTTGAGCCTATTCATCAATGACATTTTTATGGATGTCTTCAGACCATGAATCCAGATTCAAGTGGCAGATTCCGGATGTTGCAGTAAAAGGAAGGTGAACTGGAACTAAAGTCAACATTCACATGGAATCAACCCTTCCTACCATAGTTATGTTATGATTTTTCTATGAAAACTTTCAAACACTTAATAGAAAAATAAATTATATTTTTAAAATCGTTTAAGAGCACTAAAATTTGGTAGTCTACACTTATTATGACTATCATTCAATGTGGAAAAGAACAACATTTGACCATTATTTCAAGTTTAAAAATTATTACATTTTCAACACTTACAGTACCAAATTTTATGGAATTAATGGTTTTAACTAATACAAAATAAATTACTAAAATATTTGCAGTGTGATTACTAAACAATACTATCAAATTTGTCTGAATCTATCAATGATTGGCTAAGGTACTATCATTTCTTAATAATAATAAATAGCCCTATCACTGTATTCGAAATTTAATTTACTATACAATTTTAGTTGGATATCCTGTTTTGCATGTGAAATTCCGAAAGGAATCACTACAATCTGTCTCCTTGTATCTTAATAACAATATCATTTAGCAGAATAAAAATAAGAAAATTAATTGTGTCATATTGGAAACACTGGAGTACCTACATAAGCTTTAAACATTTGGAATATATTTAATTCAGTAACAGTTTTATTAATAGAATCATAAGTTATACATCTTTATCAACAATGTTTGAATATCAAGACTTCATATCAACGAAGTTACAAACAATTTTTTTCTAAAACTCACTTTTAAAAATATAACTAAAACATACCTTGTTTTGACATATTTTTCAACCTTTTTTCAATTATTTCTTGTTTGAAGGTTATTTTTTATGATGGAATGATTGTGAAGGAAACAGGATTTTTCCGGACATTTGCCATCGTTCAGTGAAACAAGGAATACCTAATTAACCTAAAGTTTAAAAATAACTCTTAAAACTATGTTATATTAAACACTACATCATTCTATTACAATAAAACTTGTTGACCTTTCACCTGTGTCGGTCATGTTACAAAAAATGACTAATGCTGCAAAACATGACAAAATATCCCGTGTTTTAATTTTATTGGGGGAATTTCAAAATTTATCCCAAATGTGTCCAAAAACGTTTTTGAAATATTATAAATATAATAAATTTTCATTGCTTTTTTCTACAGAAAAGAACTTAGGTTGATACTACAAACAATATTAATGAAAATGTATTAGTTGTATATAAAATATGGGGTATTTTGAAGAAAGCGTAATTTTACAAGTTTGTTTTTATTGTTCTTTAAGCTGCGACAAACACACATTTTAGTTTCGTCATCATAATTCAGCATGTTTGAAGCTGTATTTTAGCAACTTATCTAAAACCTAAATAGAAAAACTTACACTTTGTGAAAGAGTTATATATGCTGTAACCATAGCTCTAGAAGACCCTGTGACTTAGTTTCTTCAAAATAACCAGAGGTAAAGTCTTTTTGGGACAAAGAACTGTTAGGATGTTAGAAGGAATTAGAACACAAATTTACATTAAATATGAAAACCTTAAGATTATTTTTCTGTGAAAAGTTGCAAAGAAAACAAAAATGTCCGGGTCTTTCAGACCCATGGTTCTACAGGTGGGGATAAAGGGAGTGGTTAAGTAAAGCCTTATCCAGTAATCAATAACCTAATTTCACAGAAACTAGGGAGCAACAGTTAAACATCAGTATGACAAAAATGTATTATATTTGAATAGTTGGATTATAAATGCTCTGTGCCACAAGTGCTCAGCACATTTATCAAATGTTGATTTTTAACAGATTAAAATATATGATTTTTGTATAATTACTATACTATTTACGATATATCATTATTTACTAAACTAGGAAGTCCAGCTGATTATGTCAGTTTGTCAAATCACTCAATAGTTGCTGCATCACAAACTTTTAGATGTTTAGTTGTTCTAATACACCATTCTGGAAATATAAAAATGGTGGTTATGTCTCAAAATATAACTTTAGCTTGATTAACTACAAATATTGGTCAATCCTCACCTGAAACAACTTGACGGAGGAATTTCATATCCTGTAGAGCATCAAAGGTCACCTCTCCACCATATCTGTCAAGGACACTGTGTATCTCCTGACACAGAGTGTCCTGGATGTGTGGTTGCTTAGCTATCTCGTACAACGCACATGCAAGGACGTTTCCTGGGCTCTCAAATCCAGCCAAGAAAAATATAAATGATTGTGCAACAATGAAGTTGTCATCAATTTCTGAAACAGTAATGCCCTTATATTATTTAATGTATACTATACTACTTTAAATTCACGCTTAACAATCTCAGTCCGATCTGTAATATGTTAATAACCACAACCGTGATCTACATTTCTTATACTCCAACCATGATCTAAAGAGTTAAAAAACCAGCTCTCATTCATGTAACTTCATAGACTATACCTAGAAAAGACTGTAATATCCAACTTCAGAACTTTACCCCACTTAAAGTTCGAAGCTGCTCTAATCAAATAACATGCTGGAATTTTCGAAGGTCCATTTGATATTTAATTTGTATCTTTTTATAATTCCTATTCAGAAAATATTGAGTAAGACAACTTTATTACAACTAACGGATGTGTTTGGAATACAACTTAAAAAAATTAACTAACAGCTGAAAGGAATGAAAGTTGAGGAAAGTAATGCATTAGTTGCAGTACACTACTGTATCATATACATGTTCTTTATATGTTTTTAGTGTAAATCTGTACATAAGTTTCTGTACCCTCCTCATAGCCAATGGAATAAGTGCAAAAAGTAATACTTGCTAACCTGGAATTTTGTTAGATTGATCCAATGATGATTCTTCTTTCAGCTGGATGAGAGTCTGGATGATATCTTTGTTGTTGGATTTGTTGTCTTTACGATAGTTGATAACCTGATGGATCACTGTCTGGAAAAAACCTTTTTACTCTGTCTTTAGCAACAGCTATTCCAAGAATCCTGTGAAGCCTGGGGAAGAAGCAGCCCATGAAGACATGGTAGATGAAGTGTGATCCCAGCATGTGAGACCCAGCTAGCCTGAATTGTTCGTCTTGTTTCTGCAGAGAGTTGGCATCAACACCGATAGTACACGAAGTTATAACGTCAGTCGTGTACCTCAAGGAGGCCTCCCAGATGTCAATACAGGAAGTGTCCTCCTGCTTCAGTATCTCCTCCAGCACCTCACTTTTACTCTTCATAGTGGGGAACATGGCCTTGACCTTGTTGACACCGAAGCAGGATACCAGCTTACTGCGAGAAAACCTCCAATCGGAACCCTTCTGGTGGATCAGGTTCCTTCCGAGGATGTCATTCACATTGAAATTAAACCCTCGATCTTCAAAATGGTTGAAATCATTGACTAATATTTTTGTGATGAGGTCCAAATCTCTCACAAACAATACGGGTGTGTGACAAGCGTAAATGCCGACGTAGGGAAGACCTTTTGTTTCTTTATAGATCCTGTTTGAGATGTCTGGTAGACTCCTCAGCTTCAAAAGATCATACATATTGCCGAAAATTGGCAACACTGGTTTCAGATATGGCACACCTCGTTGTTTCCAGTAGTGCCATTGTGTGAATTTCAAGAAATAGACAGTCAGACACACGAGAGCAGCTGTGACGAGCACTGAGAGCACTGAGAAGTCACTGACAGTAGACATTGATCCTGGCATAAACTCAACTGGAAAAAAGCACATTGAGTATGTTACAAGGAGTTTTCTGTCATAGATTAAATACATAGATTCAATACATTGAATATTCATTGACACCATTTACAATGACAGGACTTATGGTTTTAAGATAAGATAACATATTTAAAACTAAAACAATGTCAAAAGTGTTTTATGATGGTCCATGTCAATATATATTATATCAGTACTGTTGACTGTATTTGACATACTATATATCGGTACATGAAAAATGCCCAATGTCTCATAGCATTTCATACGTCTAATATGTGCAGATCTTATTTTTAGAGAAAAACTGTTATAAGATTTTGGCAGCTGATCAAGGGCCAACCAAGACAGTAAATAATTCTATTTGGGTAAAGATCCTACTGTATTTGCTGTACAAATATTCCTGCAACATATTTGAAGTGGTTTAATAAGAAACAGCGTATTTTGCATAAACTCGTACTGCAACATTTCATTTATTAATGTTGCATGCTTATTTTCTGCACACAAAGTAGCTATATTGGGAAGGGTTGATTCCAAGTGAATGTTGAGGTATAGACTCCAATTCACAGCTTATTTTCTTACTGTTTAATATTATGTGATTTTAATTTAGTTATAATATTGTGATGATATTATTTTTAAATTTTATAAGATAAACTGTAATTTGCTACATAACAAAACTTATACAATTTTGAAATGCTTTGTATATTTTACATTTGAAATAACTAATTGAGTCAAAATTGAATTACAGTACATAAAAGCTTTCTTACAATGCTGTCTGACAATATCACAATGTGTTATATATATATACTATATATACACGGTGTATATTATGTCTGGAAACACCCAAATATATCCTTTAATAATTTAAATATAAATTTTGAAACCTCTTACAATCGTGATAGAGATTGGCATCTACTTTTTGGAACAATGTTTTGTTATGTCACACCAACGGGGGCGTCCTGCCGAGGGTATCGTGAATATTCTTAATGGAAGCCTATACCTTGTGATACATAATTTTTAAAGGTAATAGCTTTACTGAATTGAATGCCACAAACCGCATCTCAAGGGAATTATTCTATCAGAAAAATAGAGCATTTTTAGTATTGAAAATTTACTGATGTTCAACAATGTAATTTTAACATGGTTCTTGCCACAAAATGTGTTACACTAATTTTTTAGCATTTTTTTTAAAATGTTCAATTAAATATAAAACAAAAATTTCATTTTAAGCTGGTTCTACTAGCACAAATTTGCCCAGTTTTTATTACAGTACAATTATGGAAATACTTATGTTATTGATTTCATTATTACAAATAAAAAATAATGTATGCTGTTAGAAAAGTCTTACAACAAACGTTTTACCTGCATTTGGTGTCAAAAGCAATTGTTCGAACTGTGTTCCTTCTACGGTTTGACAAATGAGCCAATCTTGTGTAAAATGATTCGACAGAGTTGCCTAACATTTCTTCAGTTATCAAAGCAATCTCCTCTATAATCCTGTTTCTTAGGTCTTCCAAATTATGAGGCCTTCTTCTATAAACATTGGATTTTTAAATGACCCCATAGGAAATAATCGATTGGTGACAAATCCGGAGATCTTGGAGGCCATTCGATTTCTCCTCTTCGGGCCAATCCATTTATGAGGAAACCTTAAATCCAAATACTCTCTTACCTGTCTCCCATAATGGGGTGGAGCACCATCCTGCTGAAACCATACATTATCAAAGTATTCTCCTGATTGCAATTTGAATAGCTGGGATTATTTCATTTTGGAGCATATTGTAGTAAAGTTCGGCATTTAAATTTCCATTGATGAAAAAGGGTCCACAACAATTTTGTTACCTAAAATTCCACACCATACGTTCAGTTTTTGTGGTTGCTGTGAATGGGACTCAGTAATCCAATGTGGGTTTTCACTAGCCCAGTAACGGCAATTGTGCCTGTTAACATTGCCATTTAGGAAAAAAGTTGCCTCATCAGAAAATAGTATGTTGGTCAGAAAATCTCTATTGTCATCACATTTGCGCATCACAAGTTCACAAAACTCAACTCTTCTGTCGTAATCATCCTCACTTAACTGTTGGACTAAATGAACTTTAAATGGTTTGTATTTATTAATTTTCAAAATCTTACTCACAGACATAGGCTGCATATCATGTTGCTGTGCAGCTTTTCTGAGCGATGTATGTGGGTCTTCAATAAATGTTTGCAAAACATCTAGTGCATGTTCTTCATCTGTTGCAGATTGTATCCTACCCGACTTTGGCCCGATTACGTACACTCCCTGTCATTTCAAAACGCTCAATAGTTTTTTGATATTGTTGAAACATTATGGGATTCCTTTCTGGGAAAGTGTCATTAAACAAATTACAAACTTCCCGATAAGATATTTGACGATCGCCATATCCTCGCATCATCAACAGAGTAATTCGTTCTCTTTCAGACAATTTCCATTAAAATGCCAAATAAAAACTGAACTACTGTAATTAGATAACTTGTTGACAGCAATGCTTCAGAGACACTGATTAACTCGACAGAATGATATGACCTTTGTCCATTTGTAATTCCCAAGCTTAGACCTGTCTAGTGAAAGCTCCATGCTCAACAAAACTGAAAACCTGTAGACCAGATGATTAATAACACAATAATGTTTTCATAGGCTAGTGACCTTTGTCTCTTTAAACCTTCCTGCTGACTGGAAAACACCAAGTACAGATTCATAAGTAATCAGAGAAAGTGACTCCATAAGTTTTATTCATTGTAATAAAAACTGGTAAATTTGTACTAATGAAACCAGCTTAAAAATAAATTGTTTATTTTATTTTAATTGAACATTTAAAAAATGCTAAAAAATTAGTGTAACACATTTTGTGGCAAGAACCATGTTAAAATTACATTGTTGAACATCAGTAAATTTTCAATACTAAAAATGCTCTATTTTCTGATAGAATAATTCCTTTGAGATGCGATTTGTGGCATTCAATTCAGTAAGCTATTACCTTTAAAATTATGTATCACAAGGTATAGGCTTCCATTAAGAATATTCACGATACCCTCGGCAGGACGTCCCCCGTTGGGTGTGACATAACAAAACATTGTTCCAAAAAGTAGATGCCCAATCTCTATCACGATTGTAAGAGGTTTCAAATTTATATTTAAATTATTTAAAGGCTATATTTGGGTGTTTTCCAGACATAATATACACCCTGTATATATAAACTTATATGTATATATATATATATATATACAAAAACGGTTGTGTGAGTAAATCTTTGACCCGAAACGTCACAAAATGAGGTAATGCTGTCCCTTCAGTTATTTACATGAGTAAAACAGATCCACTTTTCCAATATTAAATTACAATTTTTTATCAGTGCATCAGCTTTTTATTTTTAATTTAAGAAACAGATGCCAATAGTCGCAAAATATAAAACTTAGCTATCAAAGACACAACAAGGACTGTGCCAGAGAGGCCAATTTCCTCCTCGAATGGCAAATAAATAAATAATTAAGATTTGTAGTTGGAGTGTGAGAAAGGTCCTGTGTTAAACGACTTCATGTTTGAGAAAAAATGTATAACAGTTAAGTGTTATAATTTATCAAATTTTAAGAAAATGCTATGAATAAAAAACATCCTGATATAAGAACATAAGAAAATCAATATAATAATGCAGTACACAGTACATAAATTAGTAATCATAAAAATGTTCCAACTTCTTCCTCGTTTAAAAAGTTCTGTTTTTACTTTTTGTATAGAGACTTCCACTAATATTAATTATTTACGATAGTAAACCAATACTCCTTGAAATAATTTTATGGCAATTTTTTCCCAAACATGTTGACCAATTCCTGTTGCTGCAAGAAGTTTACTAGATTATTATAGTAAATATTTATGATTCCAACTTTAGAAATATTTTACCTCCCCCCTTACCCCCTCCTACTAAGAGTATTTAATATATCCTCTGAATGCACTGGCACTACTCTTCTGAACCAAAATTCTTTTTAAAGTGCAATTTATCATTTTGAAACTCAATTCCCTAAAGAACTATTAAGCATCAAAGATACTTAGTTAAAAAAATTACATGATAAAATTCCCAAAGTGGATATTTTTTATATTGCACAAGGAGAAAAAGTGAGCCAGGAAACACACTAAGCATACATTTTACCAGTAATGATTCAGTGAGCGTTAATTATTTTAAATTATTCAGATTCAAAATAAGGTTAAAACAATTAATGTATCGAAGAAATAACTTGTGAGCAGCAAAAACATCAAACCAATCAAGAACACTCAAAGACATTTATAAAATTATGTTTCTAAAAAGCTGCATTATATTTTTTAAGTGAAGTTTTAAATGATTCATTATTTAAATATAATACTGATTAAAATCATTACTTTAAATCACTTTATAAATGGATTGATAGTAAAAAAAAACTTACCTACTCTGCCAAAAATGTGTGAAGAAGTGTAATTATATTAAGATAACACAAAACTGTTTGATGTTATCTATAGAGTTTATCATGGTTATTTAAGAATGAACGTTTGTACCCTTTGAGCAAGTCAAGAGCAAGCTGTAAAAACTTGTACGTCAACATTGTAGAGGTCATATTTTACACACAAATGAAATCAAAATGACTTGAAAAATCTGTGTGTTAAGAGAACAAAGGATAATCAAACAAAAATGTCAAAACTGATATAACAGTTCAGTGGTGTATCCTCGATTTAAGGTTGGGGGTCAAACCTAAATTCAATATTTTGTTATTGAAGAGTAATGCACGAGGAATAATTTCTATTCATACTGCTAATATGCTATTGTATTAAACAATTATAATTTTTTAAATATACAATTGTACTTGCTTGGAATTGAAGATATTTCACCATAAAAACTATTAAATCAAAATTCTTTATTTTGAATACTAATATAAAAAAACCATGTTTTATTAAGAAAATCATTTATTGATGTTACACATACTGTAGGAGTTGAATTGGTTGATATCAGTAGTTACTTTACTGAAATTCAGTTTCTTAAGTAAAATGTTGGGGAAATGTGCACATTAACAATATTCTAACTCTTTCTAGTTATTGTTCCTGAACTGATTTGACGATATAGTGGTTTGAAAACTACTTGTCTTCAGTTTCAGTTGTAAGAACTACAACCATATTTAGACGCTATGTTTGCACCAAGGTCACTTACTAAAATCAGCTGAAATTCTGGTCAAGTAGATATTGTTATGGAATTATAATACAAAACCCACAATTGTACGGTATTTTGGTCTGTGTTTGGAAAAAATCAGCAAAGATAAAAAATACATAGGACTCAATCAATCAATCAATTTTTTTTAAGTATTACTTCTAGTAATTTGTTTAATATGTAGTACCATGAAACTAATCATTTTAAACATTTTTGTGGGAATATATACAGGGTGTTCTGAAAAAAGGTGCCCATAAGTCAGGGCGTGATTCCTCACATCAAAATAAGAAAAAAAGGTCTAATTAACATAGGTCCGAAAATGCTTAGTTACCAAGTTATACAGGGTGAAAGATTTCGTCTAAATTTCAGTTCCCCTGCTGCAACGAAGCCCTACGGGTATTTGTTGGCTGTTAATTAAGATGTACAATTTAGCGTACTTTATGTAAAATGAACTGAAAAATTGAATAAAAACCGTTTCCAGACCTGTAGCTACAGTAATTTTTAAGATATGTTACGAAATACGCGAAACTTGGTCCCGAAAAACAAGTTACATTTAGGTTTGAAGCAGATTTACTATGTTAAATGTACAATAAACACAAAATATTTTTTCACGGTACTTGTAGAAAATTTAATTTCGAAGAGAAAGATGTAAAATAAGTCTATAATAGACAAACGCAAACTTTAAAAAATAATCCTTAATTACATACAAAACGCATGAAAAATAGACAAAATCTGTTAAGCTCTCTACAAATGTAATATTGAAATTAAAACAGCTGTTTTATTAAAATATTTGATTTGAGAAACAAAATAATTTCTATTTAAAACATATGTTTTAACAATGTAACATTGTTTATAATAATTTAAATAAACATTACAAGCAGCTATTTTTCCATTGCTCATTAAGTGCGTGTGTTGATCTGTACTTTAATACAAGTTAGTGCGAGTGCCGTTGTAGTTAATTTTTGATAGCTAATAATATCTTATTCATCATGGCAGGTAATATGAATATTATGTACACTAATGGTGAAATGGCAGACATGCATTTAATGTACGGTCTTGCACATTGCAACAGTCGTCAGGCTAGACGACTCTATCAGGAACATTTTCCTCATAGACAGTTACCGACTCATAAAATGTTTTCTTCCATTCATAGAAGGCTAAGCGAGACGGGAACCTTTAAATCTGGAAAAGTTGGTAGATCAGGACGGCCACGTACAACGTGTACAGCTGAATTGGAGGAGGGCGTGTTGGACGAAATAGAGAATCATCCTGAAAGAAGTACTAGAGAACTAGCCTTGGATTTCGGTGTTAGTAATTCAATTGTCTGGAAGATTTTACACGAGCAGCAGTTGCATTCTTATCACTATCAAAGGGTCCAGGCTCTTTTGCCTCGAGATTACTTTCCTCGTGTTCAGCTATGCCAATGGCTTATCCAAAGGTGCAGAAATCCACATTTTTTAAATTACATTATCTTTACTGATGAAGCAAAATTTTCAAGAATGGCTATTCTTAACACCCACAATACTCACATGTGGGCAATTGAAAATCCACGTGCTATTTCAGAGAACCGTCACCAATATCAGTTTTCTATAAACGTATGGGCTGCTATTCTGGGTGATAACATTTTTATTAGTTTTTTACCTGATACGCTCAATGGTGAAAATTATTTACATTTCTTGACGACTAATCTGAATGAGTTACTCGAAGATGTGCCACTATACACACGCAACAACATGTGGTTCATGCAGGATGGAGCTCCAGCTCATTACACATTACAAGTAAGAGAATTTTTAAATGAAGCATATCCAAACAGATGGATTGGTCGAGGAGCCCCAGTAGCATGGCCTGCAAGGTCACCTGACCTCAATCCTCTAGACTTTTTCTTATGGGGACATTTAAAGACGCTTGTCTACGACTCGCCTGTGGATACCATAGAAGAGTTGCGAATAAGGATTGTTAACGGGATTCAAAGGATACGTGAGACACCTGGGATCTTCGAAAGAGTTCGGCAGTCTATGAGAAGACGGCTGGATGCTTGTATTTTGAATGAGGGGAAACATTTTGAACATCTACTGTGACGTGGTTAGTTTTTTTAGGACAAGTGTAACTTTTTTGTTGAATGATAATTCAGATAACTTTTTTATGTATGATAATGTATGATTGTTAAAAATATTTACTTGATAAAAAATAATAGTAACTCATTAATTTGTTTTAATAAAACAGCTGTTTTAATTTCAATATTACATTTGTAGAGAGCTTAACAGATTTTGTCTATTTTTCATGCGTTTTGTATGTAATTAAGGATTATTTTTTAAAGTTTGCGTTTGTCTATTATAGACTTATTTTACATCTTTCTCTTCGAAATTAAATTTTCTACAAGTACCGTGAAAAAATATTTTGTGTTTATTGTACATTTAACATAGTAAATCTGCTTCAAACCTAAATGTAACTTGTTTTTTGGGACCAAGTTTCGCGTATTTCGTCACATATCTTAAAAATTACTGTAGCTACAGGTCTGGAAATGGTTTTATTCAATTTTTCAGTTCATTTTACATAAAGTACGCTAAATTGTACATCTTAATTAACAGCCAACAAATACCCGTAGGGCTTCGTTGCAGCAGGGGAACTGAAATTCAGACGAAATCTTTCACCCTGTATAACTTGGTAACTAAGCATTTTCGGACCTATGTTAATTAGACCTTTTTTTCTTATTTTGATGTGAGGAATCACGCCCTGACTTATGGGCACCTTTTTTTAGAACACCCTGTATATATATATATATATATATATATATATATATATATATCTGGAACTACTTTCAAAGTGTTAGGCATTTAATTTTAAAAGCTAGTGGGCCAGTCTTAAGGTTGGAGATAATTACTATACTTATGAGCATCTACAAATAGATATAAGACGATGTTCTATGCAAAATGCCACTAAACTAACATATGATATATGATGTATATATATATATATATATTATATATATATATATATCATATATCATATGTTAGTTTAGTTATTTAAAGGTATATGTGACAGATACAGCCAAGTACAATATAACTGAAGCGTAAAAAGTTAGGGCTCTGTGGTGTAATGGTAGCACATTCACCCGGCAAGTGAGAGACCCGGGTTCGAGTCCCGGCGGAGCAAGTACTTTCTGTGATTCAATGTTTGTTGAAAAATTATATATATATATACACATTAATTAAATTTTTATCAATGGCATTAGCCTAATTTAATTTCAATAAACATTGAATCACAAAAAGTATTTGCTCTGCTGGGACTCTAACCTGGATCTCTCACTTACCGGGTGAATGTGCTACCATTACACCACAGAGCCCTTACTTTTTACAGTTCAATTGTTAGTTCGGTTATTTAAACGTATATGTGACAGATACGGCCAAATAAAAAATAATTTAATCGTAAAAAGTGAGCGCTCTGTGGTGTAATGGTAGCACATTCACCCGGCAAGTGAGGGATCCAGGTTCGAGTCCTGGTGGATTAAGTACTTTTTGCGTTTCAATGTTTATAACTTATAGAATCCTTGAGATATCATTTAAAAAAAACTGTACTTATATATGATATTCCTGTTATAATACTGTAAGGAAATGCAACACGATTGGTAACAGCATGTGGTTTATAACACGTGATTGCTATTACTTTATAATTTTGTTAAGTATTTTATACGTTTTTGCATTTCACTATGAGTGTTATTCTGATTGTGATTTAAGTTTAAATATACCTTCTGATGCTGTCACAAGAAGGAAAATTTCGTCTAAAGATATCACTTTAAGCTCCAGATCACAGGTCAGGAAGAGAAAAGTTGTCATGTAGGATTCAAACTGATAGCAGTTAAACACTGTGCACAACTAAGTGCATTTAAAACTATAGTATATAATTAAAATACTTACTTGGTTTTAAAGTTTACTAAAAGTGCTGTTCCTCCTTACAACAATGGTAATACGGGAATCATTAAATGTATAGGAGAGAGATAAGGCCACTGATAAGGTTGAAATTTGTACTGAGTTTGTTGTACTTCACCCTTTATTCTGCCCAATCATTCAAACTCGTTTGTATGAACAGGCAACATTACTAATCTTGTTTGTTGGTCACAACATATTAGTAGTGCTTGCACTGACTGTTCCTCAACTGATAAGGAGAATTGATACATTAGCTCCAGATGATCGTAATACTGATTTTCCCTTATTTAGTATCTGGAAAATGAAATGGTTTAAAATTACAGTAAGGGGTTACAAATATTTTAAGTCTCACAGATTATTAAGGTTTGTTTGCTAGATTTATTGGCTGAGCATTAGCGAAGCCATCATTCATGGGGATTGAAAAATTTAATTTCTCTCTGTCTCTGTCCACACAGTATGTCGAAACGAACTGACACTTGAAATAGTTCATGAAGTTTCATATCTATATGAAGAACACTTAGTCTGATGATTTTACTCCATTGGATTTTACTAAGCACTAGCTAATATTTTTGCATTGGCCTATTGGATAACCACAATAGCAATAAGAAAATTTCATAATAAATAAATGTTTTAAACAAATTCAGTACACTTATAAGCGATTTTAACATGTTACATATTATCAATGTAGCCTAACTATCCCAACATATAAAACAACATTCTTTTTTACTAGATGAGTAGGCTTTTATTATTTAAACGTTGATGTGAAACTCAACTTGGTTAACAAAAATGTGAAGGTACCATGTGGCAAGATATCTTGAGAAATATTCATCCGTAGACTTAAAATTGTGTGGAACTTTGTTTCTACAAAGACAAGAATAAATTCTGTAATGATGCATACTCAATCATAGAATTTTGCTGAGCACCGTAGCAGCCTTATGCTCAGTATACTGACACAATTTCTTTTTGTTTGCTGAGGCATGTACAAATTTCTTTTCCGTACAATTGTCGTTCCGTCTGTCAATAAGAAAATTAGCTATAGACTTGAAATGTTTGCATTGAACCTCAACAAAGGGTGTTGCACGACATGTGGTGTGGTGTATTACTACCTTGTTAACTTCAATAGAGCACGTAATGAGGTTTTTTCAATCTGTGGTAGTTCATGCTGTCAATTAACAAATATTGTACAAGCACTAATGATGTGCAATATAATTCTAAGTCCAATAACAGAAAATTAGTTTTAATTGTCAAGTAAGTAGTAATAAAAAGATCAAAATTGGATGTGACTTTCCAAAATACAGAAAATGTTTTGGAGATTATAAGTTGAATTTAAAATTACTGACTGAAGAAGTATATAAAGTGGTTAAATTGGAGTTTGTCACTTGTAGTCAAAGATTAAATATTAGAAATTACTTCACACTTGCTCAGGTAAAAGTTGTAGGATTCGTCCCATGGAGTCCAAAATGACAACGTAATATGAGTTAAAGTTTGTTTCACCAATTGATGTCTTCGACCACAGTGAAGTCTTGGTGCATCCAAGGAGGTTATTTTTGATACCAAGTGATTTGAATAAAAAAAATTCAGAGATATGTTATTCAAAATACTTAAAGAATATTATTTATGGATATATATAAAAGATTTAGGTCTGTCTTTATCTGATGCTGGGTTGAGAGTCAGGATAACCATCATCACAAAGTGAAGATTTCTATGGGTTTTCTAATAAGATATTTAAAGAAATAATAGACACAATAGCTGAACCTTTAGTATATATATTTAATATGATTTTGGATCAAGGGATTTTTCCTAGCAAACTTAAGGTAGTGAGGATTACACCAATATTCAAGAAAGGTGATAGAAACAGTCCCTCTAGCTACAGGCCAATATCATTAGTCCCTATAGTGAGTAAAATATTTGAGTGTTGTGTTAAAGATCAGCTGTATAATTTTTTTGACAGTAGCTCGCTTTTGTGTGAAGAACAGTTTGGATTTTTACCAGGGAAAAACACATCAAAAGCAGTTCAATCAATTGTTGAAAAGGTCCTCATAAGTTTTGAAAACAGAGATCCATGCTCTGCTACTCTAATTGACTTGTCAAAAGCATTTGATAGTATACCACACAAGCTTCTTGTTAAAAAATTACACAGCTACGGAGTTAGGGGTAAAGAACTTTTCTTGTTATCATCATATTTAACAAACAGAAGTCAAATTGTGATTCAGGGTTCTGATTTCTCAGATTACAAAAATGTGCAAGTTGGTGTACCACAAGGATCGGTACTTGGTCCTTTTTTGTTTATTATAGCCATTAATGATTTTGCCAATAGTATGCCCTGTGCATCAGTTTTATACGCGGACGACACAACTTTATTCAATTCAAGCAAACACCTTAATGACTTAGTTACATTGCAAAATCAATCTTTACAAATAGCGCTTGAATGGTTCAAAAACAATATGTTGACTGTAAATGCTGGTAAAACCAAAGAAATATTTTTCTCTTTGGACAACAACAGCACAAAGAGTTCTGTTAAACTTTTAGGAATTCACCTGGATAGCAAACTAAGCTGGGATAATCATACTAGTCAATTATGTGTTAAGTTATCTAGAGTTATATATTTGTTACGTAAATTAAGTCTCTGTGTTAGTAAAAAAATGTTAATTATGTCATATTATGCTTTTTTCATTCTATATTATCATATGATATAAATCTATGGGGGAACAGCTGTGGGGTTCAGAGAGTTTTGATATGGCAAAAAATGGCACTAAGGGTTATCAAAAATACTGGTAGTAGAGAACACTGTCGTCCTATTTTTAAAGAATATAAAATAATGACTGTTATAAACATGTATATTTTCTCCGCTCTAGTCAATGTTAGAGAAAATATTCATAATTACCAGCTAAGACAGGACATACACAATTATAGTACGAGATCTAAGTATAAGCTAGAATTACCTTTTGTAAGGCTCAAGAAAGCCCAGGTCAGCCATTATTGCATGAACATTGCACTTTTTAATAAACTGCCAAAGGAATGTTGGTACCTTGAACTAAATAAATTTAAATTATTACTCAAGGGTTGGTTGGCAGAAAATCCATTTTATAATATTGAGGAGTACATGACATGTGACACGAGCGCTTTAGTAGGATCAATTTTACAAACTTGATAATAACTGTTAATTTATTTTATGTAATATTTTATAATGTCTGTGTTATATGTGCTATTTATTTTTGTGTGTATCTATATGTTTATTTATGATATTGAACAATCTTGTTTGTAGATAATAACAAAATGTAAATGCCTATTGTAATCACTGTATTACTTAATGGAAATAAAAATATGTTTCTTCCAGTGAATGGCAGAAAATTATTTATTACAACGAAGGGTTGGGAACTTATCACTAGTTGTTTTTGACATTTCCTTATTCTCTTAGTACAAGAAGCAGAGATATTGCACTTAGTCCTAAAAGGACATTTGCGCTGCTTCCGGAGTGACAGGATGTTCTGGATGGGTAAGGGTGGGTAAAGGAGCTGCCTCCTGTCAAGATCCATGAGGAAGAATTATGGGCAATAATCTCAGTCATGTCTTCTTGGAAGAAGGGGAGGCCAGCTCTGTACCAGTCAAAGCAGGAAGAGGTGGAACACCTTATGTCTAGGTTAGCAACTAACTGCCTTTAATACATAGGGCCTAACGAACACCAACAGTCATCTCCTGCAGTAGACTAGACCTATTGATCTATCCTTTACCCCAATGTATTGAAGTTTGAAGTTAGTGATGTGCCGCTCCTGGACATCCAAAGGATTGACGAGATTTAAGTGACACATTGACTTTTGCTGTACCCACTGTACATTCAACTGGAAGGTATAAATAAACTATCCAGAGTAAACCCTCCTGGGGATTTGTTTTACACTTTACATCAAAGACGTAGCCAGAAAAAGATTTTAGGGGGTCAAGACGAAATTGGGAAGTCTTTCCCAGGGACATTCAAATTTTTGAAACTTTTACATTCAAGAAGCAAAATAGTGAATTTTTGACAAACCTATTACATTTTTGAATAGGTAGTATTGACAATTGCAAAACTCAGTATATAGTATACAAATGCACATATCATATCTATAAGAGTTTTTACAAAAGTAAAATTCTTCTTGACTTCTGAGCTATTGTATCTAGTACCTGCTCCGGAGAAGAAACTGATATTTTTCCGTAATGGACAGAGAGCAACACAAGTGCTGTCATGCGTGTTGTTCCTTAAAATGTTTTTGACCCATTTCAATGTTGAGAACAATCTTTCAACAGTACATGTCAACACAAAGTGTCCCTAAACTTTTAACAAACAAAATATATGGGATATATTAATTAATTACATTTTGTTTTCCACATTTAATGAAAAAGTCAATAGTTATATCATTACAATGCTTCATTACAGAAAACTGTTCACTATCACTGTATTAAAACCACTTAATACACTTTCATTTATATAGGTAGTGTATATTTAGGCAACGCAAATAGAGCTCGTAAGGTCTTAATAAACAGAAGTCGGGCTTTAAGAGTCCCCAAATGAGTTTATACTCTAGTAAAATGAGTATAAAACTGGTATGGTAATAAGGTTAAAGTAAGAGCTGTTATAGTAATACTGAATTATTTAAATAATAATAACCGTTTGCTAAAAAGGTTATTGAAAAAAAATAAAGAATTTTGGGGGCAGGGTCCGGACCCCTTGATCCCCTTGCTGGCTAGGTCCTTGCTTTGCATATTATTATATTTTGTAAAAACAAGGGAATCATTTTGAATTCAGTAATACTAGTTAAATAGAAATTAATTAATATTTTATGCATGAGTAGTTTTTAAAATTGGTGAAATAAAATGTAACACAAGTGGAAAGATATTAAAATAAATTGAAATTGAGATACTTAATCACTTTACTAAAATATTGATATAATATCTAGGCATGATTTATACATGTATTAAACTATAATAATACAGCTTAATTAATTTATAAATGGGAAGGTAGAGATAATTAGATTGAAATAACTCTGTAATTGGTATTTAATGCTTGTTGATTATTATAATAAATTAACACAGTAAATTAAAGATAATGATGAATTAATGATTAATAATGACACATTGCAGATTAGAGATTATTCAAGCAGTTCTGTTGGACACACTTGACTGCAAGTTGTTCACATTTAAACAAGCTCCTCATGTGTATAATCTATTTGGTGAGCAATTAGCAGTGACTTATCAAATCACAATTTGTGTTGATGGATGTTTGACTATTTACCAAAAAACAAACACAAGTGCTTGTTTTTTCCTGCGTGATAGTTTTTTTACTCAAGTTAAAGATGACCAAACATTAAAATTTGGTCTAAAACACAAAGGCAGGAATGCTCATAGCTCCTCTTCAAGGTTCAATGCAAAAATCCTCCACAATCTATAATAGCTCTTCCTAAATAAAGTTTTCACAAGGTGCTAATCAATCTTGGACAGACTTTGGATGACAAGCTAAAATTTCACAACCATATTCAAAATGTATCCAACAAAGTATGAGCTCAGGAATATTTGCCATTCACACCTTAGCAGAAGTCTGATGTTCTTCTTTCTGCCTATTACATACTTATTTACTCACATTTCGTCTATGCTCTGCTCATATGGGGGTGTGAGAACAAAAGGATATTATTTCTGTTCGCCTACAAAAAAAGCAATCAAAGTCATTTTTTCAATTAACAGGCAGTCAATCTTGTAAACCAATTTTTAAGTCTTCCAATATTTGTACTTTTCCATTTATTTATATTTATGAAACTCTATCTTTTCTAACTCAATAAGTTGAACATTTCAAAATTCCTCGTAACCTTTAGTATTATTTAAGAATTTCTCATAACCTTCAGGTCTCTGCACATCACACAGCTTTCTTTCAAAAATAATCTCTCTGTTACAATGTAATTAATCTGTGTAACAAACTCCCTATGCACCTTAAAGCAGAGAAAACCATTTAAAATTTAGAAAGAGGCTTAGGTTATTTCTCCTTGAAAAATGTTTTTACAGCGTCCTTAAATTCCTGAATGACGGCTAATTGGACAACCTGGTTGTTTTATAATATATTAAGGGTTCAAGTCGTTTTAGTTATTTCATTGAGAAGTGTAATCTGTTGTAAGAAGTTTCCTTTTATCTGAAATGACCAATGCATGTATGTAATCGTGTTACTTTGGTTGAATAAATAAGTTATTGAGTTATTATGGTATGGTATGGTTATTGGTATCTTGGTAATCCAATATACATTTAAAATCATTAATTTAAAAACAGGTATTACTTTGGACAAGTTATAATTAATTTTTGGTGGATTTTGTATCAGCTGATTGTAATTGTTCTCAAATTAGCACTTATGGAAAATTTCTACTTAACTTCAACGAACATGACTCTCGCAGCCTCCCCCTTCACAAAGTTTGTAGATATATCTATCTATATATCCATGCCTTATAACCTGACTTGTGGAATTGATAACTATTAAAAAATGTCCAATCTTATTAATTTTATAAATAAATGAATAAAAAATCTCAGCTAAATTTGTTGGATAGCATGGTATACCATTCTGTTTTAATATAGCAGAAATCTTTAAAATTTTGTAACTTCACAAATTTGCCTATTTATTTACCTACAGAAAATATAAAAGTTGTTTTAGAATGCATATAATAATATTTCATCGAAGTAATTGTTTGTATTTTAACTAGTTTTTGGGTTATCGATGACATGTAAAAAATAAGCAGCGTTTTGGAATGCATGTAAAATTTTCTAAACTTTTTTATTTACAATTTTTCTTGTATTTTGAACAGTTTTTAAGATATTACTCAAATGTAAAATTTTTATCAGTAAAAACTGGTGAAAGAAATGTTGAAACAAGTTCTAACTTGTTCTAGTTGATCTTTTAAATACCTCGACAAAGTTCATTGGCTAGCTCAGTACGCCAATTTGTTTCAATAAGGCAGACATTCAACTTAAAATAGTCCTTTCGGCTCAGTCTTAAAAAGTATATAGATTTTGTGACAACTGAATATTATTAATTTATTCTCATGTGAATACATATACTCAATATCTCAAAAACCATTTGTGATAAAAAAAAGTTTATAACAAAAAGTTCAGGAAATGTTATAGAAGCGTTCAAAAACAGTTTTATCTAAGTTAATAAATAATGGAGCTATGAATTAAAAAAAAAAATAAACAGCCCTCAAAATGGAAAGAAATTGTTTATCGGGCAGGTCAATGAGCTTAGTTAAGTTATTTGAAAGATCATACATTTTTGAACCAAGTTTAAACTAGTTTCAGCATTCCTCTAGTCAGCTCTTGGTGATAATTATAACGTTCTTATGGGATTTACATATAATCAATATCCCAAAAACTGTTCAATGTACTAAAAAATGGTTTATTATAAAATGTCTAGTAAATCTGATATGCAATCCAGAACATTTTTTGTTTTTTTCTTTAGGTTCACAAGTAACATAGTTATGAATTTAAAAATGTATAAACAGCCGCCATATTGAAACGAAAAGGTGTACCAAGCTGGCGGCCAACAGATATAGTCAAGACATGTAAAAGGTAAATTTGTGTACCAATCTTCAACTTGTTTGGTCTTTTATTGGGGCAGTTATAGTTCACACACAAACTGCATTATGTATTGAGTCCTTAAATTACTAAATCAAACTTCACCATTTGATTTGTCAGTTCAAAATAAGTAAGAATGTATAAAATATATTCCTATCTTGTTTAGTTTACTATCTGCTTGTTTGTGTTTTTAGGACAAAAATTATATCCTTAAACTGAATAAAGGTATAAAGTACAAGTTTTACTATTATAATTATGTTTAAAAAAAGATTTAAAAAAAATAAAATTTCTTTTTGTATAGTGGTCATACACAATTTCCAAACTAATAATTCAAAAACAGAAGTGTTTATATAAAATAGTGAATTTGGATTATTTTAATATGAACATTTTGATACCTAGTACATTTTGCCATGACAAAGAATAACAGAATAGTAAAGGTTTTACTGAGCAACATCCCCCATTTAAAATCACACTTTCTTTATCTTCTATGCTAGAAAAAGTAACATTACTGATCGTAGAAATCTCTGGATCGCTAAGTTTAAGTTTCAGTTCGACAATGGCTATAACTATCCAAAGCTGTGTCATAGGATTTCTTACTTTGCAGTGTTTGACACTGGATTAGAAGTTCCTTTCTAATCACAAACAATCCGTGATTACAGGAGTTGACCGTCCCAAGAGGGTTGAGAAGTGAATCACTTGGGTCCAGGTTGCTGTTACTTGTAATGGCAGAGAACAACTAAGTACTTCTGAAAATATAGTAGGCTGAAGCACTTCACATGTTGATGATGTGGACTCAGGAAGAGTCCAAATCAACCCCTAAGCAGTGTCTATTGATTCCGGCTTCTCTTGAAGTGTTAGTTTGGAATTTAGTTAATTCGTCCCAAAGACAGTCAAAACCCAGATGTCTCACTGAGTTTAGTCACTAGGACTAGTCAACATGAATTTGTGCATGACCTTCCTATCGTAGGTCCTAGGTGTGGCCATCGGAAGGTGCTGTGAATAACGTTCTAGTGAGATTTCTGTATTCTATTCAAATAAACTGGCTCGTAACAAAAATATATTATACAAAGTGAAAAGGTAATTTTTTTTGTTATTTAGGGTTTTTTTAGGTCATTTAGGTTTTTTTTAGGTCTTTTTTATCATATCAGTTGCCTAGCATAGAAGACTGCTTCTTATGTAGCATGAAACTGCCACAAAACACATAGTGGTTGCAGTGACCATAATGTAAGGGGGAGGTGAGTTTATTCAATTCTCCTTGAACTATGGAGAAAAAAATGTCCAATACTAATAATGAATATTAAAAACACATTATGGTATGTATAAGAAAAAACAATGAGATATGTATCATTGTCGTCCCATTCCACAAAAGTTGGAAAGATAATATGAAGATAATTAATTTATGAGGGTGATTCTATCTTCAAAGTTAGATACTGATACTGATAAACCATTTGAAAGGAGTATCAAAGGATCTGACCAACATAAGAAACTGTCCCACAGACAGACAGACAGACAAACTGCGATCAATCAAGAATGTGATTATAATATCAAAATAATTTCATTTGTCTGAGGAAATTAAACTTTCGTTCATTAAGTTGTACCAATATTACTTTTTAATATATACCTATGATAGGAAGTGCTTTATGTTGATGATTAAGGATTCCAAAAAATACTTCTCAGGATATTCTTTTGAAATGACAAAATCTTACCCATTTAACATTTTTAGAGAATATTAAGGAATATCTACCCTCAATTCAATCACAAACAAAGATTTTCTGCTCTATTATGTTCTTTTTTCTAAAATAACAACTATCAATGTCTTGAGATGGATAGTGATGGAGTTACAATAGGGTTCTTAAAATGTTCATTTGGAATTTATCAACTTACCTTGATTGAAATCTTTTTTACTATTAAAAAACATTTTTCTAAAGTGTTTGTAGATATCTATATTTAAATAAAGTAATATTTTACAATGTGTAATGCTATGATTGGTCTGGAAAGTTGTTTATACAGGTAACACAAAAAATACACTGATTAACTAACAAAACTTATATTATATCTTTAAAGATTACAATATCATATTACAGCCATTTGAAAATCTTGCAATCATGTTTTAGTTTCTTGTCCGTAATCCAGAGTGTGACTGTTAAACAAGAAGCTGCAATTACACAGTTTTTTTACAATCAGTGGCGTTTCTTGAAGGCCAAGGGGATACCATTCTTTGGAGACATGAGGAATGCGAGGGGATTGGGCTGGAGATATTCCGGAGTCTCCTCGGTGACACGTATTTCAAACTGCCTCAGCAAGAATACCAGCGCTGTTCGAATGTTGATGTGAGAATACAACACCGCTGCAAAATAGTCTACATCAGTCTATTGGCGACCATCTTGATTTTATTAGTCCACGTAAGAACAATTTCAACTTTTAAAACATAAGAGATGTCTTATTTCAAGATATGATTAATAAGGACTCTAATATGATAGTTTTATATTTTTATTGGTTACTCAATAATGAGTATGAAATATTTTTGGACTGTATCATTTAATTAACGAGGAAAACAAAAAAAAAACTTTTGGCTGCATATTTAACTTATACCTGTTTCAAAAGAGATGTCTCTATATCCAAAAATAAGGGTATAAAATTGTTTTATGATTAACATTGTTTGTTTTATGGGCTAATATTCAAGACCATTTCACTCAAGCCGGCTCTTAGAAGAACTGCATATTTAAAGCTCCGCTTTTTACATGGGACAAAGTTGAAAACTGTGTTATACATAGGAATAACCATTCCATTCTCTTGTACCATTTGAGGCACTGTGTAGACAAACACTATCTTAGAATGGTTTACTTTGCCCTTTTCAAGGTGTAATTACATATGGTCTATTATTATGGAATAACTGTAGCAGTATAAATGAAGTATTGATTATTCAAAAGAGAGCAGTCAGAATTCTCAACAATGCCCATTGTCTTGAGCACTGTAGACCCTTCTTTATTTGCAATAAAATACTAACTGTTGTAAATCTATACATTTTACCTTGTCTACTTTTTGCAAAAAATAATGTTAATAATTATGTCCTCAATGAGCATGTTCACTCTTATGCTACTGGAAATTCTCACCAAATTCATGTACCTTTTGCTAGGTTAAGTAAAAACTAAATTCTCTTATGAAATTGTTAGCATAAGGCTATTTAATAGACTGCACATTTCTACTCATTATAGTAGCTTCAATAGTTTTAGGAATATTTTATTATACAATTGGCTGTTGAACAATCCTTTTTACAAAATTGACGAGTTCTTTAAAAGTGATATATCTAGTCTAGTCTTCCAAAGTTAGTCTGTAGGTAGTTTTATGTTAATTGCTTTTATTTGTATGTATCTGTATGACGTAGCCTATTGTACAAATATGTATTTAATGGCCAAATATATAACTTATGAATTCTCCTTAAATTCATAAATACATCAATATACATGCTTAGATTTTAGATTCTTAATACCAATGAACTGTTAAAATAAAATTATCTGTAAATCTACTGTTTCATATTGAATACAGCGTTTTTTATGGAAAAATCTATACTGAATACATCCTATTTATAATGTGCTTTTGAACTTTAGCTCCATGTAAAAAAGAGGAGCTGCTGACTAACATTCCCTCTGTGATACAAGTTAGTTTCAAGAAAAACCTTGGAATTAATTTATTACACTAAGGCGCATAAGTTCTGAAAAATAATTCATAGTCATTTATTGTTGCAAAAACTGAAACACATCCAACATATTTTATCTTAATACTTATATTTTAGATTTTTCTTATTTAAAACAGGTTTTTATACATACATATGCAATAAAAAAAATATTATTGTCACATGAACACTTTATTTGCTTAACATAAAATTGAATCATATTATGTTTCTGTTACTTAAAAACTTAAATGCAATCATGCAATAAAAATGGAATATATGATTAGAAAAAAAACATTGGAAACATTATGCTAACTATTAAAATGTGTTAGTCTTTACTTTTACGTCTTTTCAAATGATATTGCAATAGTTGAGTTAGTTTGATAAAATGCTACATATCAAATCAGATTTTTGAGTTTTATCATTACCAGATTTAGATTGATTTCTCAGATTACCAATTAATTACTTGAAGCTTATCAAAGAATGCCCTTATTAAGGGAAGGGAATCCCTATTTGAGTTGCCTCTGACAACTAGAAGCCTCATCCACCCGAAGACTTGTAATAAGCTCTTTATGCAAACACTGATCAATTTCACACCCTGACTAGAATATTGTTTTTCTATAAGAACACTTTCATGGTTTTACACAATTGCATTTAAATTATAAAACATTACTTTAACCAATAATAAAATAAAACACTATTTTATTAATGTATTTACTTTTATTTCTCCTCAAATCTTTCATATTGTTTAATTCCATCAGTTCACATATTAAATTAAGAAAGCTAATTTTACACAATTTTAATTGTTTTTGAGAATAAAGTTCTCCGAAAAATATTTGGACCAATATGTGATGAAGGGGTGTGGCGAATAAGAAAAAATAGAGAATTACGCAATGTATACCAAGATCCTGATATTGTGGCTTTGGTGAAGGCAAAGAGAATTAGCTGGCTAGGACATGTACATCGGAGACAGGAGGGCACAATGTTAAAAGAGGTCTACCAGGCGGTTACCGGCAGGAAGGCGCCCTTTGGGTAGGCCAAAGATAAGATGGTGCGATCAAGTGGTCGAAGATGTGACCCGGTGTGGAGGGTCTGTGGATCTGGCGGAAGACAGGGTGGCGTGGAAGAGGCTCATAGACGAGGCAAAGAATCGACTGAGATTTGTTACGCCCCGGCAGTAAGTAAGTAAGTAATTTTACACATTTTTTAAGTATTGTTCTTGGTGTATTTATGAAAAATTGCCTTAATCTATAAAAAAATAATCAATCAAGCATTGCAGATCTAAAAATACAGTTTTAATTAATGGATATAAATTATTTCTTTTTAAATCTGTAATATGTTCATAAATATTCTGGTACGGTTTACATATGAATAATGTGTTAGCCCACACCAAACTTTACTAATATTGAATAGCTCTCACAGATGATGTAATCATATGACTTATTATTTGAGAAAAACAATAAAATTACATTTTCTATTATTTCACAAAAGAAAACTCACAATTATCCAATAATTAGTGTATTTTTCACGAGGCCTTTCGACATCGAAGATGCCATCATCAGGTGTGAATCAACAATTTAAAAACAAATATCAGCTGAGTAAAACTAACAACATTTATATGGTTAAAATTAAAATAAAATGAAATAAATATTAGTATATGTATAAAAGTTTGGGTCAAAAAAAAGAATTTAGTTATATTTTAAGGAATGGTGAATTTTGAATCGGTCCTTAATAATATTACAGTTTGAAAGCAAAGAGATAAGTGAGAAATATTAATTTATTCACACAAATAAACTGAAAATGCGATTTATTTGAAGCAAATTCTACCTAAATGAAATACTTATACGTCAAATTATAGAAAAATCAGATAAAAACTGACCTGGACAAAAACGTGGACCAATCCCAAAAGGCATATAAGCAGCTATGTGCCTTGATGCAGAATTCTCATCAGAAAACCGTTCTGGATCAAAAGCCTCTGGATTTGGATAGTGATCAGGATCCTCGTGGATACTTCTCAGAGGCATGAGTACTAGAGTTCCCTTCTCTATCACTATAGAGGTGTCTGGAATTTTGTAATCCTTGGTACATCTTCGGAAGATCAGTGTGAGTGGTGTATATTTTCTTAAGGCCTCTGCAAAATACAGAGTATCTTAAATTATTCCAAATAAACATATACAACGGAGTATTGAAGAAGGACCTGACAGAATGTAATGAAAGAGGTAGTCGGACAGACAGACGGAGGGACTGCCATTTTATTTTGGCACTAAAATCAATAAAGCCCTTCCTTGGACGAGGATTAAGTCCAAGCTTCTAAGATATTTATCAATAGTTATTGCACAGGTAGGCATACAGAAAGGCAGACAAACAGATGGACATCACTCTGCCCTTTGACCCAAAAATCAATAGCATTCTTCCTTGTATGAAAGTATGTACCGGTACTGAGTTTCAAGTCTCTAAAGCCTTTGTTTTGAAGAGTTATTGCATAGACGGACAAACACAACAACTTGTATGAAAGTATGTACTGAGTTTCAAGTCTCTAAAGCCTTTGTTTTGAAGAGTTATTGCATAGACGGACAAACACAACAACTTGTATGAAAGTATGTACTGAGTTTCAAGTCTCTAAAGCCTTTGTTTTGAAGAGTTATTGCATAGACGGACAAACACAACACGATTTTCAGGATACATTGCCAGGTTCTTAATAACAGGAAGTATATAAGGTATAGGACAATCAAAAGAAATGTTTGAACTATTTTTTCTACAACGTACCTGAGACAACTTGCCGAAGATATTTCATGTCTTGCAAGGCATCAAATGTTACTTCGCCACCATATTTACTAAGTATGCTCTCTATCTCTTCATACAAGGCTTCTTGGATTGCAGGTTGTTTTGCCACTTCAAACAAAGTGCACGCCAAAATATTTCCGGGAGTTTCATAACCGGCTAAGAAAAATACAAATGACTGTGCAACAATGAAGTTGTTGTCAATTTCTGAAACATTAATTATATATACAGTTATTATAACATATTTAGTAATTTGTTTCTTTGTAAAAAGTTAATATATTTTAATTGCACATTGTAAAGCACTTTTAAAAGTTTAACTGTAATTGTATCTCAGATTCTTCAGCTACATATGTAATAAGCAATAAACATTTTGAGAATATTTTTCTACTTGTTAGAGAACTTGGTTACAGTATGAAATATACAGGGTGAGTTTTTTAAAGTGATCCAATAGCTAACTTTTTAATTACAAGACTTAGCACCACACTTTAAATTTGGAACTTGCTCAATTTTAAGTTTCACTCAGGGATAAACTTTCAAATTTTTTGAAGATGGCCGCCATTTTCCAATATGGCGGTCAACTTTAAAATCTCTTATGGAACACCCTGTATTTTATGTTGTTTTTAGATTCTACTCAACAAAATAATACATTTTTGCTTTTGAGAGTTTTTCAATATCTCTTATGGTTCAGGAGCTACGTGGACTGCAAGTTTTTATCATCAGTCCGAAAAAAAATCCGAAAACTTGCAGTCCACGTAGCTCCTGAACCATTAGAGATATAGAAAAACTCTAAAATGCAAAAATGTCTTATTTTGTAGTGTAGAATATAAAAACAACATAAAATACAGGGTGTTCCATAAAATATTTTAAAGTTGGCCGCCATATTGGCAAAAATTATGAAAACTTTCAGTCCACGTAGCTCCTGAACCATTAGAGATATTGAAAAACTCTCAAAAGCAAAAATGTATTATTTTGTTGAGTAGAATCTAAAAACAACATAAAATACAGGGTGTTCCATAAGAGATTTTAAAGTTGACCGCCATATTGGAAAATGGCGGCCATCTTCAAAAAATTTGAAAGTGTATCCCTGAGTGAAACTTAAAATTGAGCAAGTTCCAAATTTAAAGTGTGGTGCTAAGTCGTGTAATTAAAAAGTTAGCTACTGGATCACTTTAAAAAACTCACCCTGTATATATATACGAAATACACCGACAAACTTCAGGAGGTTGTTCCTGAGGTCAAAACGAACCAAAAAGTTCCTATAAATGTATGTCCTAAAATGCATCGTTTTCCGTCTGTCCGTCTGTTTGTGTTTATTACATTAAATTTTTTTTCTAAACAACCATTAAAGGTACAAAGTTAAACTTTTCAAGATATGCTAATCTAGTAAAGATTGTCAATTTAAAAAAAAATTGAAAATTTTTACTCAACAAAATTCAAAATGGCGGCTAGTTAAAATCTTTGATGGTGAATTTCTCAAAAAACTACTTCCTGTATAAAAAATTTAATAGAATATAAAAAAAATATAAACTTATTTATAAAACGAACGGTACCTCAATTTTTGAAATCGCTCAAGAAACAAAAAAGTTATGGCATTTTTCTTAACCTAGTAACATATCACATTTACAAGTTCTTTTTCTTGTTTCAAAAGTTAATGTAAGTATTTAGGCAGTATAAAAATAAAACGATATTTTGGGTTAAAAAACTTTAAACATGATAATTAGTATTAAATTTTAAAAACGATATTGTAACAAGCAATCTACATGACTCAACTTTCATGGTTTAAACAGCTGAATATGTTTTCATGTTGAGACACAGCTGATTAGAACAACAATGAATTCAGATAAGTAAGTCATTTCCTTGTTTATTTTTGACAAGATATGATCTGTTACTTTCACTTGTAGAAACATTATTAGTCGATAGTGCTCTTATTCTATTGAAGATGGCAGGTTACCCATTTAGCCATCAAGCTGACATGATATTTATGTATGGAAAAGCTAACGGTAATAGTCGCCTATCATCCCGCCTGTATTACGAATCATTTCCAAATCGACAACAACCTACTCATTCAACATTTGCTGCTGTTTTCAACCGACTTCATGAGACTGGCACTTTGTTACCTTCTACTGCAGACCGAGGTGTACAGAGACAGCGTAGAACTCGTGATTTGGAAGAAAACATCTTACAGCGAGTAGAGGAAGATCCAGGCGTAAGTACTAGGCAGTTAGGAGCAATACTCAACGTAGACCACATGACAGTATGGGGAGTTCTACATGAGCAGATGTTATATCCGTACCATTATCAGCGTGTACAAGCCCTTGGTCCAGCTGACTTTCCATTACGTTTACAGTTTTGCCAATGGTTTTATCAGCAAGCTAACAACCCTGGTTTTACATCATTAGTTGTGTATACAGATGAAGCTTGTTTTAATCGAGATGGAATAACCAACTACCACAATATGGATCAATGGGCTGATGAAAACCCACAAGCCATTCATGAAGGGAGACATCAACAGCAGTTTAAAATAAATGTTTGGGCAGGCATCATTGGAGACTGTTTATTAGGTCCTTTTGTATTACCTGACATACTAAATGGTGAAAACTACAGACATTTCTTACAACACGAATTGCCTGAAATTTTAGATGATGTCCCTTGGGTGTGAGAGAGCACTGTTGGTTCATGCATGATGGAGCTCCTGCGCATTTCAGACTAGATGTCAGCCAATTTCTGAACCAAACTTATGGGGAAAGATGGATAGGCATAGGGGGACCTGTATCATGGCCGCCTCGGTCGCCAGATCTAAATCCAATCGATTTCTTCCTTTGGGGCCATTTGAAAACTCTAGTTTATGAAAGACCAGTTAATACCAGGGATGACCTTTTACAGCGTATCACTGCAGCCTGTAACACTGTAAGGAATACACCAGGAATACTTGAAAGAACTCGGCAATCAATGACCAGACGTGTTAATGCATGCATCGCATCAAATGGAAGGCATATTGAACATTTATTGTAAAGTGATCCCTAATATTTTGAAATAAATGTTGCTCTGTTAAGTCATTCCGTATTTCTTAATAATGACAGCTTAAAACTCTTTTGTTTAATGTGAGATATTTTTGTTTAATGTGAGATATTTTTGTTGAATGTTCTAAACAATTGTAGGCTACTGTAGTTTTTTGAAACAAGAAAAAAACTTGTAAATGTGATATGTTACTAGGTTAAGAAAAATGCCATAACTTTTTTATTTCTTGAGCGATTTCAAAAAAATGAGGTACCGTTCGTTTTATAAATAAATTTACATTTTTTTTATATTCTAGTAAATTTTTTTATACAGGAAGTAGTTTTTGAGAAATTCACCATCAAAGATTTTAACTAGCCGCTATTTTGAATTTTTTTTGAGTAAAAATTTTTAATTTTTTTTTTAATTGACAATATTTACTAGATTAGCATATGTTGAAAAGTTTAACTTTGTACCTTTAATGGTTGTTTAGAAAAAAAATTTAATGTAATAAACACAAACAGACGGACAGACGGAAAACGATGCAATTTAGGACATACATTTATAGGAACTTTTTGGTTCGTTTTGACCTCAGGAACAACCTCCTGAAGTTTGTCGGTGTATTTCAGTTACACCCTGTATATATATATTTATTTATAATACAATATAATTGAATTGGAAAAAGTAAGCGCTCTGTGGTGTAATGGTAGCACATTCACCCGGCAAGTGAGAGATCCGGGTTCGACTCCCGGTGGAGCAAGTACTTTTTGTGATTCAATGTTTATTGAAATTAAATAAGGCTATTGCCATTTATACAATCTAATGTGTGTGTGTGTGTGTGTGTGTGTGTGTGTGTGTGTGTGTGTGTGTGTGTGTGTGTGTGTGTGTGTGTGTGTGTGTGTGTGTGTGTGTGTGTGTGTGTGTGTGACATAAAAAGAAAGTAAGGAGTTAAATAAGAAAAACCATTATTATAAATAAACGCAATAGATCTTCAGCTGATGGTCCATGACATGACATGTGCAAATAAGTAGAAGAAAAATAAATTTATCTTAAATTAAGACCCCTTGGATGTGTTGTCTGAAGTACCCATTGCTGTGCAGTTTCATTTTTTTCAATTTCAATCTATTAAAGTGTTTGTTTAAATTTTCAGAGATCTTATTTATACCTTTGATGGTGTAACAATTCTCTAAATGATTTTGTTTGTGTACATTGATAGCATGACTGGCTAAAGGTTTTTCTACGTCGTTATGGACAATGTCAAATCGATATCCAGTTACTTGTATATGTAAAGGATTTGTTGTTTGGCCGACATACTGTTTTTCACAGAAGTTACAATCAAATTGGTAAATATGGTTTTTTAGTGTCACAGTTGATAGTTCCTTGGATAGGATGTGTTTGATTAGGATGTTGTTTATGTTTGTTGTGTTTGTTAGGATGTGTTTGGTAGGATGTTTGTTGGATGTTTGTGTTGTGTTTGTTTGGTTGGTTATATACTTTTGAAACTTTTACCTGAATTTAACAGTTATTTGGACCTAACAAACCACATCTTTTGGCTGCTGAGAATGTTGTGCAACACGTAACATGTTATTCATGTTGCACACTTATATTTCTACAAGAAAAACCAGTTAATCCATGTGCTAAAAATAGTTTTTTATACATCTAAACAATGTTTATGAAATTCTAATAACACAATGAAGTTTTATTTTAACAAAGTCAAAATATTTGAAATATCAGCTATATGTAATAACTGGTCCCACAATAAGCTTTCAATGTTTAATATTTTTTATTATTACAATATTTTTTTATTTTGTTCTAAGGTTTGAAAGGATCAAAAATTGTTTTGAACACTAACCAAAGTGGTTAAACATAACAAAAGGGGCTAGTTTTATAAAAATATTGTCACCAATATAAAATCTTTTTGGAGTATAATTATTATTAATTAGGCCTATATAAACATTGAAAAAAGTATATACTTTTTATAATCCGTTTCAGGTTTTGCAATAAATTTTATAAACATTTCTTGAGAATTCACAGTCACAGTATTTACACATTATGTTGATACAGTAGTTAAACTTTTATAAAGCTGTGTAAAAATGAAAATGTTAAAAAAAATTATATCAATCAAAGTTTAGATATAATATATCTTAATTTTAATTTTCGTAACATTTTTTACGAGTTTTCATTAATAAGTCTTGATTTGTGATAAAATATCTTTGGTAGGGAACAAAGAACTTGAAACATTGTAGTTTTAGAACAAGAAGTATATGACTAATTTTTATTTTACCTGTGTGTGACATTCATTTAAAATTACATCATTCTTCATTTCAAGCAGGGCCGCATTTACAAATTCGGCGCCCCTAGGCCTACAGACCAAAGAGGGCCCCCCCCCCGCCAGAGGACTCTGATTACACTGACGTAGAAATCCAGTAAATTTCTTAATTACGTAATTTTGATGAAAGATAATTACAATAGTATATATATATATATATACATATATACTATTGTAATTATCTGTAATGTATATATATATATATATATATATATATATATATATATATATAGGAGTGTTTTGAATAAATAAAAGCAATGAACCAATGAATGAGTCAACGTCGCACCCCGGACCTAGTTGACCTTGGCCACCTGTCCCGCCGAGCGCCAACACCACCCGCCGCCGCAACTTTTTTCTTTTGTGTACTTTAAAATTTATGCGCCCCCTAAAATTTTTCGCCCTAGGCCTGGGCCTAGTGGGCCTATAGGGAAATGCGGTACTGATTTCAAGCCTGAAACCCCATAATATAAAATTTAGAGCTAAAACATTTCTCAAAGTAGTTTAAACAATTTGATAGATGATCATTTCCAGGCTTTATTATGTAACAAAATGTAAAATATCAAAATTCATAAATATATTACTTACTACATATTGTATTTATCTTAACTATAGCATTCTAAGTAGTGTTCAAAGATTTTGTCTGCTTTAGGAAACATTTGGAGGAAAACATAAATACTACTTTCTGTTGAAAATGCCCATAAATAGATTGTTTTTAAACATGCCATGAAAAATATCTTCTGCTCATTATAATTTTTTAAATGAATTAATTAATGCTAATAATGAATGTGTCATGTATAATCCCAAGTGCAATCTTTTTTATTATTATGAGTCAAATAATTATTTTGACAGTTTTATGATTTAAGAATTATAGTTTATTAACCATCTATTATGGGTTTACAATGATAAAAGTACAATCTTTCACATTATATGGAGAGTATAATATTGTATGTCATCTCAACATCCTTATTTCTGTGTAATAAATAAGTTATTTTGAGTTTCTCTTGATAGTACTATAAAAAAGTGAATAATTTTAATATAAAAATGGAGAATTTTATACTTTACACAATTGGGTATTTAATTCTTAACCATATATATGATAAATATAGATGAACAAAAATTATACTAATATTATTTCTGTATTTTAGAATAAGTATCATTTTTTTACATTAGGTTAAAAGTTAAAGAATATATGTGGTGTTTATTTTAACTACCTATAGAGATTATTATATATATTTAGTACTTATTAATTACTAAACATTTTTGGTTCGTTGGTATATTAAATAAAATGTTTTGTATTCACGTATATATGCGTAAGCTATATAGCTTGTGCTGTAATATAATTTTGTTGAGTCTCTATCACCCTATTGTTAAAACCTGTTTCTAGAAAGTATGTAGCCTACATGGTTCTAGTGTATATGAAGAATCTTATAGCTAGGTAAGTATCCAGAGTATTTCTGTTTAAGATTGATACAAGATTGGATACAGTGGATGGCAAGTTCAATGTATATTTGGTGAAGATTTCAGTATTACCCTTATAAATGGATCATATTTTATGTCAATAAATGCATATTTGTGGAAACTCAAATGGATGTACAGGAAATATCTAGTGGATATAAAAATATGTATAAATGTGCATTAAATGGATATCTGGTGGATATTCTAAATATTCATACATGATCTGGTAGATATACTCTGGTCATCTTGTGGATGATATTTCAAATATCTATGGATAATCTAGTGTATATACAGTGCACATGGGTGGATTTATCGAATGTACATAGAATACCCAGGATATACATGGTGGATATACAGAGTTGGAACTGGATATCTCATGTATATCCTGTGGATACCACTGTATATCTATTGTATATCGTTGATATCTATGGTGGAAATACAATGTATATGGTGGATTTATCAAATGTACATAGAGTATCCAAAGTAGAGCTACTGGATATACAATATCGGGACAATTGGATATCTTGTCTACATTCTGTAGATACCGCTGTATATCCATTGTATATTGTGGATATCCATGGTAGACATACAATGTATAGGTTTGTGTTGTATCGGTGAGTACTTATCTAATCGCTGAAATCTAAAGGTTGTTCCTTAGAGAATTTGCACACTATAAATGAAAACAAATTAAAAATAGTGGTTAAATTAATTAAAAACATATTTGTGCTCTCACAAAACAGTATTTACTCATAGTAGTTGATTACATTTAATGGCTCTTCCAATTAATATTTCGTAACTTTAGAATCCAAGGTGGCATGTTTCAATGTGTTAGTGGCCCGTGGGGCATAGCCCGAGTGATTCTTGAAATGAGAATAAGCCTATATTTATCCCATTGACCCTAAGAATGTCCATGTAAAATTTCAATACAAACAGTTGTGTAGAGTACGTGTGAAAGTAAAACAAACATAGACACTTTCGCATTTTTTATAATATTATTAGGATACAACATAACTAACATAAAGAAATATTTATGATGGTACAAGAGAAGTGAAAACTTATAAATCCAAATGAATCAACTGATAATGGGTTAATATTAAGTACTAAAGTATTATGAGCAGTCTTAATTATTAGGTTTAGGCGTTCGTTATCATAACTATCATCAAAATCTTCCAGTTCACCTTTGCAGAGCCATCTTCAGACAGGAGATGTTAAAACGTAAACGTTTGTGGTGATTTAAATGTGACATGCGAAACCGGATCAAGTAATGTCAAGAAAGAGAAGGTAGGAGGTTGAGGTACTCGGTTCCATCTATAGCTGTTGTGATTGACCCCTCTTTAATAGTGAAAGGGTTCATGTCGAATGGCTCATGGGTGGAGAAACTAAGACCTTCACTGAAGAGGTGTCTAATAAAAACACCGACACCCATGATCCACAACTATTCTAGGCTACTTTTTTATGAATCAGAGTGAGTACTAATTCTCATGTAAATTCGTATTTACCAGATTTTATTTTTCATTTTAACAAGATTATAAAGCAGTGGAGGTCTAGTCTTTACCAGTCCAAATCCCTTAAGCCAGTATGTGTGTCCTCCTCTTTTATAGACTCTAGAGCAAAGTTTGTGTTTGAGGTATAGCCCCACATACATACCAGCGTGAACATGCATATAATCCAGAAAATCTGGAGTATTCCAGCAGGGTAGAGTAAACAGAAACAGGTTGGCGGCTAAAGAAGTGACTTGCCTCCTTGGAAATTGAGGGGGTTTCGACAATACTGACATTCAGGTTAATGTTGATGCATCTGTGGGGTATAGTATTGATGGTCAACCCAGTGACCAGATTAAGGCTTTCCTCTTGGAGAGGGTAGTATTCTTACCTTGGACAATGCAAGGTCAAATAGATGGCTTTCCTCAGGGTGGTTTATTATTTTTCTTATATTCAGTGCCTGCTCTTAGATGACCTGTTAAGTTTACTTAATAATAGTGGTATTTTTACACAAGACTACACAGATAATTGTTATTCTTATGACGGGTAAGATCATTGAACTTTATTAATGGCTTGGTAAGGAACTGGTGTAATAAGGTTGGCTTTAACGTATATCCAACCAAGGCATCTGCCTTCACTGAAAGGTTTAAAATGTGCAGCATTGGTCCTTTTTTGTTGAAAGGCTTTACAATTGAGGTAACGCTTGATGTGAGGTATCTGTGTATTGTTTTGGACGAAGATCAACATCTGTGGAGTGTATCTGGATAGTTGAGCCATTTAGGGTAAATGGACCTCGTCATCCATGGAAAAATATGGTAGACAGATAAAGTCCTCTTGAAGACTGAAGCCAAGTCATTTATATTGGCTTTATGTCTCTGCAATCAGGCATGTTTTAAATTTCAGAGGTATTGTTTGATGGTTAAAAAATATGGGTTAAGATGGTAGTGGCCAGACTTGTTAATATTCAAAGAATCGTTTTATGGCCCTAATGGGAACTTTCTCAAGTGTTCCAAACGATGCTTAAAGTCTTAATCTTACTTGAATGTCATGATCTGGGCTACTGTCAGAAGGAGGAAACGGCGCATGGTCCACTTCTGGCTAAAGCAGTTGACAATACGAAATAGAACAGCAACCCAGGGTGACGATGTCTTGAACATGATCTATGATGATAAACCTCAGAAATGCCCCTTTCACAAACCCTTCAGGACAATGGATTCTCCCAGCCAGGTTTATTTCGAGAGAAGTAAGCAATTCAATAGTAGAGCTTGAATGATTTGCTGACGGTTCTAAGGCAAACAGTGACAAGGGCACTGGAATGGTAACGATAGGGACTTAGGATTGATACCTTGAACTGGACGTATCCTGATGTTCTAGAAGACAGATAGTGTTTCTAGGCCACGATTGAGTACCTGTTCTTTATAAACCTAATAATTGGGCATCACCTGATCTTCGAGCACATGTGCATCTTCTTGAATAGTGGGCTTAGTTATAGAACATAGTGTATTCCAGGAAATATTTCCACAGAGTGGGGTATTTAGAGGCATGATGCGTTTCTGCAGGCTACATGTAGTGATCAGGACGATACTGCGGGGATTTTGCTTTTTGGCATTTCCGACCTAGCCAAAACCCGTTGTGCCATCCTGAATGATGAGGATGGCGAGTTTGCTCAGTAAGACTTGGTTGGTTTGATTCAGCGGTTTGTAGGATTGCTGAAACTTTAAACCGCAAGCAGGGCAATTGGGGGGAATTCATAATTCCGGGATGCACATCATCGGGCAACGAGTGTTTGACAATTGTACGGAATAAAAAAGAAAATAAAAAAAAGGAAAGGCCCGATTGACTCACGTGCTGTGATTGTAATGTTCTTAGGTTTCAGTATTCTTTGCTTTTGGAACTTACTATGGCGTTCAAGGCTGAAAGGAGAGCTAGTCAAGCGAAGTTAACTGACACATAACCTAATCTAGTCATATTTTTCCTTTTCTTCGATTGTGTGTGAGTGCTATTGTAGTTCTCTTACAGAAAGGTACGCTAAACAAAAAGCGTATCTCGTATCTGATTGACATTTGAGATAGTCGTACTCTTAATTTAAAAGTCCAGGATTGAGGATTACATTATTACAACTAATCTATATAAGTTCATTACAATTTTTGTTATTGGTCTGATACTTTTTTGGGCTATTTATTCCTGTTCAACGCATAACAAATGTGCTTATCACACTGAACATGTCTTACTAGGGCAGCCCGCAAAAAATAGTGTGATAGTGACTGGTGTATCTGTATCCCCCAGTCCTCTCGCGCCCAACATCCATTGCCCGTTTTATGCGTATGGAAGATTACTGTACCATCTCAACATCTGTTGCAATACACGAAGTCATCGCTGCGACAGTACCCATTTTATAGACATAGGTATATATACACATTTAAATTCATTCTTCTGTGTGCAGACAACATGTAAATCAAACAGACTATTTGGATCAGTGCTACATCATGGCGGAAAATGTTCAGCAATAGTGTGGCTATGCCGCTACCCACGTCATCAGACCATGGACGTAGTCAGCGAGGGGGTGCAAGGGGTCCGGACCTCCCAAATTTTCAATTGCTTTTTTAGCAAACGATTATTATTATTTAAATAATTCAGTGTTACTGACATGTACTGCTGAAAGATCGTTCTCAACAAAGAAACGGGTCTTTTTAAGGAATATAATGGGGCCTTACTCTTTGTCCACTACGGAAAAATATCAGTTGCGTGGACCCACCCCCCAAATTATTTCCTAGCTACGTTATTGATTATACCATTTTGGTGTGGACTGCTCTAACTCAGACCTCTGTTCATACCGAATTAGCAGTCTGTCATACAATATCAATTGGTTTGAGATATATTCTTTAAACTTCGCACTAATATAGAAAATTAGTTTTTTCGATAACGCTAGTATTAAAATTATTAATTGGAGTCTCTTTATATTATTAATAAATAACGAAGCAAAACGCCCAGGCTTACAATGATATGTCTCGTACTGCAGTCAAATTTGGCATCGACTTATAACATGAACTCAACATATTGTTATTTTATATTTTACATTATAATTATAAATAATAATAATACATACTATTTATTTCATATTGTAAATATACAATCATATTAATTCAATAGTTTCAAATCTTTTTGTATTATGATAATAATATTATTATTCACATATTATTACTGAATAGATAAAAATTAAAACCATTATTAATGCATCATACTATTCTTGTTGTTTTATTTCTTGAAACATTACGTTCGAAACTATAACACAAATTTTAATACCACGAAGTCATTGGTGTTATTCTTAAACACACATAAGTGTGATAATTATCGTCATAGTATTTTTTAAAGTATTTACCAAAACACGAAGATCTATAATACAAGTATTGTGATAAGATGTAATAAATTGTAAGCCCGTTTAAAATTATGTTTAGTAATCGTTCTACGTTCGTCCTGAATAATTGATGCAAAAATGCTCGATACTTAATTTTTATAAGTTTAATCTCAAGTTTAACTTGAAAGTGTCATGAAAGTGAGAACTTACTTTGCAAGAGTTAAGTTATGCCTAAATTGTTTTTTTTGTGAGCGTTTTCCAACACTTTAGGTTTAGCAGCTTCAGTTACCATTTCCTCACACGCTATTATTCCAAATAAGATAATATTTTTCTGCTTATTCTTTCTTACAGATGTGTTTAATAAAAATAAGATTTTTTCATGAAGCCTTACTAGAAAAATGTTGACTGGGTTATTATAGATTATCTTCTTTTTCAAGTAATTTCATAAAAAATATATTGAAACTAAAAATAATTTAAAAACATTAAATATAATTCTTATTAGTATAGCTAAGTCACAAAGTTTCAATTCACACACACACACACACACACACACGCACGCACGCACGCACGCACGCACGCACGCACGCACGCACGCACGCACGCACGCACGCACGCACGCACGCACGCACGCACGCCACGCACGCACGCAACGCACGCACGCACGCACGCACGCACGCACGCACGCACGCACGCACGCACGCACGCACGCACGCACGCACGCACGCACGCACGCACGCACGCACGCACGCACGCACGCACGCACGCACGCACGCACGCACGCACGCACGCACGCACACGCACGCACCGCACGCACGCACGCACACACACACACACACACACACACACACACACACACACACACACACACACACACACACACACACACCAATCAAGAGTTTGGCAGTTGGCAGTCAAGCAGTGCGGACGTAGTTATCAGTTGCTCCGTCTTATCTGGTGTCCTGTATTGAGTCATCAAGATTCATCATGAGTGATTGTGCCGTATGTGGAGATGAATTGCCCGGCGATAAAAATTGTTGTGCAAAATGTTCAATTTGTAGCTTGTGTTTCCATTTTGATTGTGTGGATATTCAGGAATCTACCTGGAACCAGATGGGTAAGAAGAGGCGTGAGGAATGGAAGTGTAAGGCCTGTGGCACTCGTGGTAAGAACATTAAACCTAAAGATTTAATATCGCAAGAATTAATTATTAAAATGCAGAATGAATTTTTGAGTAAAATGGAACAGACTATTAAAGACCAGTTTAAAGAATTTGAAGCTAGGCATAAGTCGCAATTTGATGAGTTTAGGGCATCACTTGAATTCTTTTCGAAAAAAATTGATGAATATGATAAGGAGGTAAAGGACTTAAAACAGACTGTCAAGTCACTTGAAAAAATCTAATCAATCCCTTAAGGGTGTGAACTCTGAATTGGTTAAAGATCTGTCGTGTTATAAAATGGACTTAGAAAATCTACAGCAGTACAATCGAAATAGGAATGTTCAGATTGAGGGTATTCCTGAGGCTAATGGGGAAAGTATGGAAAAAATTGTTGAAAAGTTATCTGAAATAACTGGCGAGCCGATTAACTTTAATTTAGATGTGCAAGCTGTGCATAGGATCCCGACAAAGCGCCCCAATGTCCCCAAACCGATTGTACTACAGTTTACGAACCGACAAAAAGCGTGACAGTTTACTGAAAAAAAGTAAAATTGCCTCAAAAACTAAGGAAATAAAGTCAACCGACTTTGTACCAGGTGTCCCCGAGAACGAATGTGTATGTGAATGAGCACCTCACTCCATACTTCAGGAACCTGTTTTACTATTCTAAAAAGCTGAGGGAATCCGGATTTAAATTCGTTTGGATCTCAGAAGGGAAAATATTTGTTAAGAAGACCGAAGATGACAGGAAGATACGTATCTCGGTGATGGAGGACCTGCAAAAGCTCGGACTGGATATTAATAGCGCTTAAGTGATCCTATGTCAAATAGCTGTAATTTTCTTAAATATTGTATACATGAACCAAATTCAAAATTTTAATTTCAATGTTTTTTGTATGAACATTCGTAGTATTAGGAAACATTTCGATGAATTTTTGGTTTATTTAAATAGTCTTTCGTTGAAATATCAAATAATAGTTTTAACTGAAGTCTGGATCAAGGGGGGTGAGGAGGGGCTGTACAATATCGCGGGCTATGACTTGTTATTACAACCTCGGCCAGATAATCAGGCGGGCGGTGTTATCATGTACATCGACACTGACCTTTGTTACACGCACCAACTCATCCTCCTGCCCACAGCTGAGCTTGTTAATGTTGTTATTGACCTAACATTTAATAGTCACGTTTTTAAATTTTCAATATTCGGAATTTATAGACAGTGTAAGTTAACTTATAAACAGTTCAAGCCTGATTTTGAAAATATGTTAAAATTAAAAAATGATCCAACTTTGATAATAGGTGACTTAAACATATGCACATTGAAAAATAAGGGATCCGGTAAAGATTACTTGAGCGCAGTTTCTTCTTATGGTTTTTTGAATCTGGTTAACTGTCCCACTAGAATAGATGTAGGTGTAAGTTCTTGTTTGGACCACGCACTGATACGTAACTCCAAACCTTTGAATGTTAAATGTAATGTTGAGGAACTGGGCATTACTGACCATTATGCTCTCAGTGTTAATTTATCTGGAATCATGTATGAAAAATGCAAACATAATTTCGTCACGGTATCTAATGATGAGCTATTAAAGCGGCAACTATTATTAGCCGACTGGAGCCCAGTCATCTCCAGCCCTCATGTGATTGATAGTGTTAAAGAATTTTTCAATATTTATGGTCAATGTTTCACAGCATCCTGTAATTTGAAAAAAATTAACAGTAAAAATAGAAGGAGGAGTGAATGGATTACTAATGATCTGGTTTGTTTAATAAACCGTAAGAATTGTGTTTTTAAAGAATATACAAAAAACAGAGATAACCTAGTTTTAAGAAATAGATTTAGAGAATTATCCAGAACAGTAACCAAACAAATTAGACGAGTAAAAAAGAGGTATTATTCCAATCTCATTGAGGCTTGTAATGGTGACTCGAAAAAATATTGGAACGTTGTAAAGAAAATTCTTAAAAGAAAGAAAAACAGTATTGATGAAATTGTTGTTGGCGATGCCGTGATGGAAGGTGGGGGGTAATGAGCGCATGGTGGGGAATATTTTTAATGAGTATTTCACAAGTATAGTTTCTAAATTGAGACAGGATGAATTTGGCCAGGACCTATTTCTGGAGGATCAGACGCAATATAATGTATTGCTTAACGAGTTTCATATTCAACTCTCTGATGTGGTTAACAAGATAAATAGCATGGAAAATAAGTTTAGTTGTGGCCTTGACGGTATAAATATTGTTTTAATGAAAGAAAATATTAACATATTTGCACCCGTACTTTATAACATATTTTCAAAATCACTAAGGGAGGGTATTGTTCCAGATGAGTTTAAAACTGCAGTTGTAGTCCCTGTATTTAAGTCAGGTGACGCAACGCAGGTCGGCTCTTATCGTCCTATCTCTGTTATCAGTACGTTAGCTAAAATATTAGAATCACTAATCAAAGACCAACTGTTAAAATATTTTTGCGACAATGATTTTTTTTCGGAACACCAATTTGGTTTCTTACCAGGTAAAGGTACTGATGCAGCATTGGTTAGGCACGTCAGTGAAAATTGTTGAAAATTCTGATAAGTATAAATATACTTTGGCAGTTTATTTGGATTTTAAAAAGGCGTTTGACATGTTAGACATTGATATACTTTTGTGTAAATTTAAGAAGTATGGGATAGGGGGAAGCGCTTTGAACTGGTTAACTTCTTTTTCTAAAGGTAGGAAGCAGTTAGTTAAAATAAATAATATTAAAAGCGATGTTTTGGAATTGATGTATGGAACGGCACAAGGAGGAATATTGGGCCCAGTAGTATTCTTAATATTTATTAATGATTTATTAAAATTGCAACTAAATTCTAAAATATTTGCATACGCCGATGATACGGCCCTGGTCTGCTCTGCATATAATAAAAACTCATTAAAAATTAATATTC
>NW_025779981.1:52500-53536 GCF_021130785.1 Homalodisca vitripennis
CACACACATGGCTAGCTACTTCACGGATAGAATCCTGAAAATATGACACAAAGAATGGCCCAACAGAATATGAAGTTACTGGAGGTGTTCCACAGGGCTCAGTTCTTGGTCCTTTGTTGTGGAATAGGCTATTATGTATGATGGCCTCCTAAGAATACCACTACCAACTGAAGCAAAACTTGCAGCATTTGCAGATGATGCAGCCGTAGTGATTGTCGCGAAGCATCTTGAAGAGATAAAACTAATCTTTGACATCGTATTTTAGAACGTATTAACCTATGGATGGATATGATGTACTTGGAGCTAGCCAAGCATAAGACCGAAGCAGTGCTTATTACCGGCAGAAAAGTAATGGAAACTGTCAAGCTGAATGTCGGCGTACAAGAAATCACATCACAACCATTTATTCGATATCTGGGAGTGATGCTTGATGCCCGACTAAACTTTAAGCAGCAAGTAGACCACGTGAGTGCCAAAGCATCAGTAGTAAGAGCAAGCCTATCACGGCTCATGCCTAACGTTGGGAGGCCCAAAGCAGTGCAGAAGGAGCTTACTTTCGTCAGTTGTCACCTCGGTGCTGGACTTATGGAATCTCCATCTGGGCGGATGCCCTTGAAGTCCAAGAGACAAGAAGAAAAGTCGCATCCATCTATCGACTAAGCGCCTTGAGAGTGTCCAGTGCCTTCCGCACAGTATCAGAAGAAGCGGCGTGCGTTATTGCCGGAATGCTGCCTGTCCGAGTGCTAGCCGAAGAAAGGCGAGCCCTCTATCAACGACGAAAATCATCTGCGTCGAGTCTTGATGAACTTAGGACCGAAGAATGGCAGTATAGTATACGAGAGGGTCAATTACTATATGACACAAATACTATCAGGACACGGTTGCTTCCGAGCATATCTCTATCGCTTTAAAGCACGATAAATTCGCCGGAGTGTCCGTCCTGTCCTGGAGTCTCCGAAGATGCAGAACACGTATTCTTTATGTGCCCTAGATTCAGTTTGCAGCATGACAACCTGGAAACTATTCTTAACGGACA